>NW_027529436.1:224450-253592 GCF_008692635.1 Crocuta crocuta
TGAGGAAGACACAAAAAACAAAAAAAAAAAAAAAAAAAAAAAAAAATAAGCCACACCTCTGAAAGAGAGGAAAGCATATGTAAGGAAATGTTTATTTAGTTTTAGTTAAATGAACATTTAAGGGACGTATATTTAAGAGGCATATATTTAAGGGACGTATTTCACAGCTTTGCATTTAAACATATGTCAAATCCTACTTCTTCCTTTGTCCAGCAGGGTGGCCACAGATTTCTTCATATACATTCAACAATATTTGATGGTTACTATGTGCCTGGCATTGTTTAGGTGCTGGACGATACATTATTGAACAAGATAAACAAAATTCAAAATTCTTGACATAATTTTTATCTTCAGTGTTCTTATCTGTAAAAAATGTGTAATAATTTCTACCTCAGAGTTTTGTGAATATGAGAATATATGCAGTCCACCTAATAGTGTGGGCCCATCAAGCAAGTTTTCAATAAATATAAAGTATGGCTATTATAAGATTTCACCTATGCAATTCTGATGATTTGGGCTTTAGCCAACCAAATTAAATCTGACCACCCTAGCTCCTTAATTTTTACTGAGTTCTGAAGCTCTTATCAAGTATTAGAGGAAGCTGGTTAACCTAACAGACTAAGNTCTATTTCTGGCCTAGAATTTCAAATAATAGTAATAGTAATAATAGTGATAGTAATAATATGTTTGCTCTACTTAGGCATAGCCCATATGTCGCTAATACATGGGAGAACCTGCAAGGAGGTTTATTACTACTATTTTTAAAAGAGAAATTGAGATTCAAAGAGATTGTTCAATGAATTAATGCCACTGTTAGTAGATACAGGAGTAGGATTTTAGTCTGTCCATTCTGACTCTGGGCCAGTGCTTTTCCCACCATACATCACACTGCCGCTGTGACTGTTATGCTTTTCCCACACATCTTTGCTTTGGGTTAAGGTCCCTGTTCTAGTATACTCGGTTGCTGACTGCTGTAAATTGTGTACATGCTAGTGGACTATAGCCAGGAGGCCAAGGTTCAGGCAGATCATGGACTACTGGAGTCTCTGTCCTTAATCTATTTCCAAACCCTCCTTAAATCCCAGGATGGGATTCTTCCACTTGCTTTAGTGTCCTCTTACAGCTTTCTGAATCCTGTGGCCTGGTGGCTCTGCTTAACTAGGCCATGGAAATTCAAGGGAAGAGATCCTTCATCTGTTTCTCTGTGGCTAATTCCAGCCTTTGTAATGACAGAAAGCACCAACCTAGAGAGCGTGGTTCACAATTGTTAGCATTAGTCTCTGTTCTGGGCGAAGGCTTGCACAATAGTCTGGCCCCTCAGAGTGGTGTTCTTAGACCCTGCTTCCTTGAAATTCTCCAAGGCACGTTTCTATAGGTCCCCAGCTCTCTGAACCCTTGGTTTCCCTGACAGTTGACTCCACTAGGCCTTGACCTATCTGAAGGGCGGTGTCCTGAACTCACTTCCTGGTTATCATGCACCAACACACACACAACTTAACCCTTTCACTCCTAATCCATCACTCATCGACCACATATGTCACAAATCTGAAAGTTTAAAGTTTGTTCAGAGTTAGGACAATTTTGCTAAGGCATAATTTATGTCATCTCTTGACAAATTTTTTGTGGGAATTAAAACAAATCTTAAACTGTATATGGTGACTCAAAAACCCTGTGTATTAAAAAAGACCAGCTAGATTAACACATGCTTATGTTGATAAGTGAGTCACACATGTTTGGTATCCACTTTTAACATTTAGGACAACTAAAGAAGAACATAATAACTGCAGTTTCCTACAAACCTCTTGTAGACATTTTCTGTGTAGACTCTTAAGTACGTAAGAGTGTTTATTTACAAAGTGCTCCATTGGTAGTTTACTTTGTGTGACTTTAATCAGTAGATTTGAAAAGTTAATTAAAACATATTTTATAAACATATTTTATCACACAGAATTTACTGCAAGATACGATTTTTAAAATTTCTTAGGAGCACCTGGGTGGCTCAGTCGGTTAAGGATGGCCAACTTCACTCAGGTCATGATCTCATGGTTCGTGGGTTCGAGCTCCGTGACAGGCTCTGTGCAGACAGCTAGCTCAGAGCCTGAAGCCTGTTTCAGATTCTGTATCTCCCTCTCTCTCTCTGACCTTCCCCTGCTCACGCTGTCTCTCTCAGAAATAAATAAAACAAAAAAATTTAACATTTATTCTTGAGAGAGACAGAGTGTGAGCAGGGGAGGGGCAGAGAGAGAGAGGGAGACACAGAGTCTGAAGCAGGATCCAGACTCTAAGCTGCCAGGATAGAGCCTGACATGGGGCTTGAATCCATGAATTGTGAGATCATGACCTGAGCCAAAGTTGGACGCTTAACCGACTGAGCCACCCAGGCGCCACTGCAGCATATGATTTGAAGACTTGGCTTGTTTAGACATTTTAGATAACAAGACTACAAGGGGAAGAAGCTGAATTTTAAGAACTATGAATGTATAGTTAAGCTACCCTCTGAGAAATCCTTGTGGGTTACAGAAATTTGATGACAGTGAAGATGTTTAAAAAAAAAAAACCATTTAGGAATTACTGATATTCAGGAATATTCATCACTGTTTAGTTCATAATAGTAAAACAGAAAATCATCTTAATGCCCAACACATGCCAGGGGGGCAGGGTTCAATTTGAGGGTAAGGGGTAGAAGAAGACTCGTAGCTGTGATCTTCTGTAGGAAGTCAAAAGGAAAACAAGATCTACAGAGATCAAAGACTAGGTGTTTGTTAGAAAGCGTCTCCATTTGTACAGCAGATGTTCCATATAAAATTTCTCTACATGTCTATCTCGACTCCAGCCAGTTATCTGGAATTTAGCCTCAAGTCAGCCAGGACTACGAGAAATGGTCTGAGATAGTCTCTGTTGAGTGGCAAAATAGGCAAATGCAGATTAGACTTAAAAGAAGCATAAGAACAAGAGATGTACAGAAGGAGAGATAGAATGAGTTATGGAAAAATGAAAAAAACAACCAGATGACACAGAGGCTGGCAGAATTCATTTGTTTTAAGGACAATGTACAGCCTGAACTTTCATTGGCTTTAGTGAGCTCCATTTGGCAGTGCAAGGATGCCTGAAGTGTATCAAAAGGTACCTTTCCTATCGCATCCAGGAATGAGTAGCATATTAAAGATGAATGATATCGAAGCATCAGACTATGGGTAAACTCTAAATTTTATAATTAACACAATTCAGTGAAAGAATCCATATCATTGGGAAGCTTAAATCGTAAAATAAAAACAAAAAATAGTTTAATAAAATAATCTACATTTATTTTTATAGAAGTTCTAAATCCTCACTGACCCCCTCTACTTTGAAGCAGGTAGGGCACTGAAGAACATTCTGTCTAGCATACTGATTGAATAAAGCTTATAGGACGCAAATGTTAGCAACTATGTTGTCTTAAATGCCTCGTACCTATGGCATAGTGTGCATACATCTGTTTTATACACATGTAAAATATTAGCACATTTTGAGCACATATTTTCGTCTGGAAATTTTATAGAGTTCAAGGGGAGTCTAGGAGCATAGGACGAAGACCACATGGGTGAAGGAAGGGAGAAAAGCAGAAAGAGTTGAGAGGTAGGAATGAACATATTTTTGCTGGAAGTTTTCACATGGAAGGTATAATATTATTTCCCTGCTGAGATCTTGTCATCCTTTCTTTTTACTTCATAAACGCTTCAGTTTATTCTAGTTGAGTTTTTCTTTGAGGGCTGTCCAGAAGCTCTGACCTGTCTGGCAATGGAGAGAACAGCTGATTTATGGAGTGTCTCAGAGAACACTTCAACAATGTGCCTTATACTGCAGCTTTAGGGACTTAGGTCGTTTAAATGGTAAAGATTGCCACACACAGGTCTGGAGTGTAAATAAGCTTTCAGACCAGCATTTGCCTTTCAGTTCACCTTCTCTCTATATATTGTTATTAACGAGATACTGTTCCTAACAGAGAAAAATGTTTTTAATGGCTTGGTATAAGTTAATACCTCCTTTGATTTCTTTTTCTGAACATGATAGAAGTAGTATTGAATAATGCTTCAAAATGGAGCCCCAGGGGCCACATGACCTGGGTTCAAATCCTGGCGTGGCCATTTTTAGCCGTGCTTGGACAAAAATTAACCACTCCATGCCTCTGTTTACTTATGGAAATGGGTATTATATGGATAGTATGTATTTTCTAGGGGTTTTACAAATGAGCTATTAAATGCAAAGTGCTTGCAACAGTGAGCGATACATAAAGGGTACTCAGTGAACACTATTATTGTCATGTTGCTGTGTTTTCTGTTCTCTCCTGTTCACTTTTATGAACATATTATTCATGAGGGTTAGAAATGCAATCTGTGGCCCTAAGAGTTCCCCTCTCTAGAAAACACCTTTTATTTTTATTTTTTTAATGTTTTATTTATTTTTGAGAAAGACATAGAGACAGTGTGAGCAGGGGAGGGTCAGAGAGAGAGGGAGACACAGAATCCAAAGACAGGCTCCAGGCTCTGAGCTAGCTGCCAGCACAGAGCCCGAAGCGGGGCTTGAACCCACGAAGCATGAGGTCATGACCTGAGCTGAAGTCAGACACCCAACCAACTGATCCACCCAAGCGCCCCTGGAAAACACCTTTTAATGAGCACTTTCTCTTTACGTTTGGTCTGAGCACCAAGTAACATGAGAATGAACAGATCATTCACATTCTCATGCTGGTTTTCTTTGCCCAAAAACAATCGGATAGAAATCTTTAGTGGGGGAAAATTGAGTATTTGATGAGGTTGAAATGTCCCAAGGAAATAAGATCTTTGTTTTGCCTACAACTTCAGAGCAAGCTGGCTCATTTTGAAGCCAGGTTCAATTTTTCAAGATGACGTCAGGTCTCAGGGAAGATGCCACCGCCAGAACATATCCAGCTCCATTGGGAAGCCCCTTTGCTGGCTCACACCTGTAAGGCTGTGGCCAGTTCTGCTGGCAATCTGCAGATTTTGGTCCAGAAAAGTGGTTTCTAAAATTTACCTCCTTTGGAATATCTAATACCTTTTAGTTTTATGACTTATTACTGTTTTCAGTATCTGTCTTAGAATTTATTTTTAATATATTGTCTACCTATCATGAGAACAATCACGAAAGAAAATGACTTGCATCATAACCTTAGAACAACATACTCTTTCTAGCATGTTTGGCACTATAAAGAAAGGCTGAAAAAATAGAAGCTAATGTTTATTTACTGAGGGTTGACTATGTGCCATCTATCCTATTTAATCTTTATATAACTCAATGAGGGAACTCTCAGGGTCAGAGAAATTAACTGACTTGCTGAAAGTCTTCCAGTTCAAAACTGGTCAAGCAAGGATAGTTCTGAAGTGTACCAAATTCTGTGTTTGACTCACCTTGCCTCACTACCATCCAACACATTATCAAGTCCTGAGTGCTGTATCTTTGGAAGTCACAAATATAACCACTTCTCACCACCCCCACCACTACTACACTAGTCCAAGTCTCCATCATGTCTTGCTTGGATTATTAAAAGAGACTCTTGATTGGTCTGTCCACTCTACCATGGCCGTCCTATACTCTATTCAGATACTGTGTCAGAAAAATCCCACCTTGATCAGAACAAAAGTCAAAGCCTTTATTCCAGCCTGAAAGATTTTCCATTCCAGACCTCTAAATCCCTCACCTCACCTCCTTCAACTCTCTATCTCATGAATGTTTCTTTTCTTTGTGTTCACTCTGACATGAATATTTTTATAAATATCGTAAATTTGCAGCTATGAGAATTGAAAGATAAAACCTATGAACAGGTGTTATGAAGGCTCAATTTCTGTTATTAGGATAAGATGGGATGGGAATGATAAATGCAAGGCCATGTGGGCGGGAAGAGAAGAGAGCAACAACTTTCCTACACCTTAAAAGATAAGAACTATAAAGATGATGGGAATGGATTCTGTGAGTCTCAAAATAGAGGGGTGCCTGGGTGGCTCAGACTCTTGATTTTAGCTCAGGTCATGCATGATCCTGGGATCATGGGATTAAGCTCTGCATCGGGCTCTGTGCTGAGCATGGGGCCCGCTTGAGATTGTCTCTCTCCCTCTGCCCCTCTCCCCTATTGGCTCTCTCACTTTTGCAAATAAAAAAAAGTTAGAGAAAACAGAAGATTTTTATTCCTTATGCTCTATAACCATTGAGGCTAGTATAATAATGCATGACTTCTTCCTCAATTCAGGTCTATAATCAAATGGCATCTTCAGAGAGGACATCTATCACCATTGCATCAAAAATAGTGCATCCTGCCGTCACTTCCATTCTGCTTAATTTTTCATAGCTCTTTTACTTGCTATGTTACATTCACTTTTTTGCTTTCTCACTTTGTCCCATCCTAAACACCAGCTCCACGAGAACAGGGATTTGTCAGTCTGGCTCATAATGGATCCCTAGTGCCTAGAAGAGTCCTTAGCACATCCAGGTGATTACTCAGTATTTGTTGAATGAATAAAAGGGCCGAAAGGAATTTGCAGTGGAAGTGAAAGAGACAGTTGAGGAAACAAATGCTGACTTTGATCTAGACATTTGAAGGGAGTTGCTCAAACCCAAATGCTTGCTTAATGGCAGAGCTAAGACTGAAATCCACACCCCCTCCATTCAGAGGGCACTGACCTTCATATTATGACAAGGCCCCTCTCTTTATAATAATTTAGCCTATTCTGCAAGTAGTGTACCAATGACAAGTTCTAAAAGTCTTTTTAAGTAAAAATATTACTCTTATTTTTAGTATTTCAATCTGGAGGCTCATACTGCAATACTGCACAACTGCTTAGAAGACCTTCATCATAGAATATATCACAGAAGAGCAAAATAGAAAATCCATGGCTCTCCTCTGAGAGTGTTTTTCTGAGAAAACATGAATGTGAATGGTGTGTATAATGGAAAGAGAATATGGGAGATGATATAGGGATGAATAAATAAATGAATGTATATTGTTTTATTGGTCCGGGGTTTTTCTAGAGATGGTAAACTAGTTTGGCTGCCATCATCATCACATCATTGTATTTTTTGAACACTTGTTCGGCACTAAGCATTGCACTAGATATTTAACAATATTTTAATCTTTAATCCTCACAATTCTATAGTCTCATTTTGTAGGTACAGAAACTAAGGCTCCAAGAGGACATGTTACATGGCTAGAAGGTGACATAACTATATTCACTTTCAGTTATCTAACTGCAAAGCTTTGATGCATCTCACTATTTCATAAGAAAAATCATCTTTTTTAAAAAATGTTTATTTATTTTGAGAGAGAGACAGAGCACACATGAGCATGAACAAGGGAGGGGGCAGAAAGAGGGAGAGAGAGAGAATCCCAAGCAGGCTCTGCGGTGACAGCAGGGCTCAATTTCACAAATTATGAAATCATGACCTAAGCTGAAATCAAGAATCAGATGTTCAACTGACTGAGTCACCCAGGCGCCCCTAAAAATAATTTTTTCCTTCTTTTTTAAAATAGTTTATTGTCAAGTTGGTTTACATATAACACCCAGTGCTCATCCCAACAAGTGCCATACTCCATGCGCATCACCTCCCTTCCCCTCTCTCCCAACCCTCCCTCAACCCTCAGTTCTCAGCATTCAAGAGTCTCTCATGGTTTACCTCCCTGCCTCTCCCCAACTATTTTTCCCCTTCATCTCCCACTTCGTTCTCCATTAACTTTCTCCTAATCCACCTATATGTGCAAACATATGGTATTTGTCCTTCTCTGCCTGACTGACTTCGCTCAGCGTAACACCCTCTAGTTCCGTCTACATTGCTACACGTGGCCAGATTTCATTCCTTCTCATTGCCATGTAGTATTCCATTGTATAAATATACCACATCTTCTTGATCCATTCATCTGTTGATGGACCCTTAGGCTCTTTCCATGTTTTGGCTACTGTTGAGAGTGCTGCTATGAACATTGGGGGACATGTGGCCCCTATACATCAGCACTCCTATATCCCTTGGGTGAATTCCTAGCAGTGCTACTGCTGGGTCATAGGGGATTTCCATTGCTAATTTTTTTGAGAAACCTCCATACTGTTTTCCAGAGGGGCTGTACCAGTTTACATTCCCACCAACAGTGTAGGAAGGTGCCCGTTTCTCCACATCCTCGCCAGCATCTATAGTCTCCTGATTTGTTCATTTTAGCCACTCTGACTGGCGTGAGGTGGTATCTCAGTGTGGTTTTGATTTGTATTTCCCTGATGAGGAGGGATGCTGAGCATCGTTTCATGTGTCTGTTGGCCATCTGGATATCCTCTTTGGAGAAGTGTGTCTGTTCATGTATTCTGCCCATTTCTTCACTGGATTATTTTGTTTTTTTCGGTGTGGAGTTTGATGAGTTCCTTTTGTATTTCGGATACTGGCCCTTTATCTGATATGTCTTTTCCCATTCCATCGGTTGCCTATTAGTTTTATTGATTGTTTCCTTTGCCATGCAGAAGCGTTTTATCTTGATGAGGTCCCAATAGTTCATTTTTGTTCTTGATTCCCTTGCCTTTGGCGATGTGTCAAGTAAGAAATTGCTGCAGCTGAGGTCAAGGAGGTTGTTTCCTGCTTTGTTCTCTAGGGTTTTTATTGTNCATTCATAAGTTTTCTACAGTTTTCATCATACAGGGCTGGTTCAATATTTGCAAATCAATCAATGTGCTACATCACATTAACAAAAGAAAAGATAAAAACCATATGATTCTGTCGATAGATGCAGAAAAAGCATTCAACAAGATTTAGCATCCCTTCTTAATAAAGACCTTCAAGAAAATCGGGATAGAAGGAACTTACCTAAACATCATAAAAGCCATCTATGAGAAGCCCTCAGCTAACATCCTCAATGGGGAAAAACTGAGAGCTTTCCCCCTGAGATCAGGAACACGACATGGATGTCCACTCTCACCACTGTTGTTTAACATAGTGCTGGAAGCCCTAGCATCAGCAATCAGACAAGAGAGGACATAAAAGGCATCAGAATTGGCAAAAAAGAAGTCAAATTCTCACTTTTCGCAGATGACATGATACTCTACATAGAAAACCTGACAGACTCCACGAGAAGCCTCCTAGAACTGATCCATGAATTCAGCAATGTTGCGGGGTACAAAATCAATACACAGAAATCGGTTGCATTTTTATACAACAATAATGAAGCAACAGAAGGAGAAATCAAGAAACTGATCCCATTCACAATTGCACAAAAAACCATAAAATACCTCAGAATAAACCTAACCAAAGATATAGGAGATCTAAAAATAATTTCTTATATGTCCTCCAAAGTACCTCAATGCTAGCTATACTATAGATTCTCAAAACATTCAGAATAAAATGTAGAGTAGAAAAGAACTTCCACGATCAACTTTCCCATGAAGGAATCTATGACTAATCCTTTGGAATACAACTTTAAGGAATAATGTATTTCTGTAGAAGCAACATTGGACAGAGAACCAAGACCCCTACATTGCAGGTGGTTCTTTCACAACACCACAGCCCTTTTGTGTTGATTAATAAGAGTATGATGATTATAAATCTGTTAAAATATATATAATTATGCACATAGGTTTATATCTTGAGTGTGCCAATTATCTTTATTTAGTAGTATTCCAATTTCCAATTCTTCTGCCTTCCACACAGGTAAACCAAGAAAGTTAAAGCTTGGTCTGAATCAGACAAAAGGAAAAAATAAAATTACTGAGTTTCCCAGTCGGTTAAGCATCCAACTCTTGATTTCAGCTCAGGTAATGATCTCACAGTTCGTGAGTTCGAGCCTTATGTCAGGTTCTGTGCTGGCAGTGCAGAGCCTGCTTGGGATTCTCTGTCTCCCTCTCTCTGCCCATCCTTACTCATGCTGTCTCTCTCAAAATAAATAAATGAAAACTTAAAAAATTTACTCTGAAACTGTACCCTCAGGGGCACTGGGGTAGCTCAGTGAGTTGAACACCTGACTTCAGCTCAGCTCATGATCTCGTGGCTGGTGGGTTCAAGCACTACTTTGGGCTTGCTGCTATCAGCACAGAGCCCGCTTTGGATTCTCTGTCCTCCCCTCCCTCAGACCCCCCCCCAAAAAAAAAACATTAAAAAATGTACATCTGGGGAACCTGGGGGCCTCGGTCGGTTGAGCGTCCAACTTCGGCTCAAGTCATGATCTCACAGTTTGGGAGTTCCAGCCTCGCGATGGGTTCTGTGCTGACAGCTCAGAGTCTGGAGCCTGCTTCGAATTCTGTGTCTCCCTCCCTTTCTGCCCCTTCCTTGCCCATGCTCTCTCTCTCTCAAGAATAAAATGAACATTAAAAAAAATTTTTTTTAATGTTTTATTTATTTCTAGGAGAGAGAGAGAGACAGCGTGAGCAGGGGAGGGTCAGAGAGAGAGGGAGTCACAGACTGAAACAGGCTCCAGGCTCTGAGCTGGCAATCAGCACAGAGCCCGACGCGGGGCTCGAACCCACGAACGCGAGATCATGACCTAAGCGAAAGTCGGACGCTTAACCGACTAAGCCACCCAGGCGCCCCTAAAAAAATTTTTTTTAATGTACACCTCACAATTGACTCTTTGTATGAAACATTAAATGCTGCCCACATGTCTGCTTATGTGTTGCATGCCTATTTGTATGTATGTTATACATAAGCACACACATAACCTGGTAATACTTCCTATATGATATAAGGATTATGTCCACCAAACTGGTGAATAAACCCACTTAAATCCTTCAGGCAAAGTTAACATTACCGGAGAATTGTAGTGACGTTCCCAAGTTCATATTTGCTTTCCAAAAACAATCATCCTGTAGACTGTAAAAAAAACACTGGCCCCAACCAAAAGACCGTATACCAGGTAGGGATGCCAAATGCAGTTCACACAAAGCCATTACAGTAAAAGCTGTGAGTTTTACTGCTGCTCGGGGACTACTTTACACATTTACTTTTCCTCTATGAAAGAAAGTTGTGCTAAGAAACCGCTGCCTTGTCTATGCAAATGGAAAATATGGAATACCTGAAGAAAGGGTAAAAATGTCATTTAATTTCTACAGGAGCCTGGTCAAATGATTTTAAACATCAAACACGTGGGGAGAAAAGTAAAGTAAAAGCCTTCTTGTTTCTGAGCTGGCTCTCCTTCCTTTGCGTTTTCTTCCTAGGCTATAATCTGATTCAGAGCAGGAGCATACAGTACAGTTAACATTCAGCTTTAATTGCAACGAGGTGACAACATACTGGGTAATGAGTTGTTTATGAGTTGTAGATGTGTTTACAATGAGTTGACAATGTGTTGGATAAAGTGTTCTTCTAAAGTTGGAGATCTATTTACAGTGAGCGGTGGGGGATGTTCATTAGTTGTCGATTTGTTTGTTTACATTGTTTTCGATTTGCAATTGCTATGAAACAAATTGCACATTGATGAAGGATGATTGTTTGTGTGCCTTAATGATTTACTGTAGTCGCTTGTCTGAAAAAGTACTTAACTCTACCTCATCTGTCAGTTTTCGCTGCAAAAGCTCCTCGTCACAATAGTTTTATTAGCACAGCATGGACCATTTGTGAGAACATTATGCAGCTAAGAGATCTCAGGACTTTGCTATTCAGACCATTGTATGCGGGCCAGCAGACCTGAACTGAATTCTTTCTGCTTGGTACACATTTATCTCTTTTTAACTTATAACATGATTAATAGGTGGTTCTCAAACTCTCAGCTACAGAAAGAATCCTATGAATTCTTTGTGATGCAAGCTACTGCTAATTTTCGACCTTAACTTTGACCCACTAAATTCCGTGAAAAGGCTTTAAAAACAAAATCCGACTAATTTGGGGGTTATAATACAATTTTAGAAGACATATTTTAACATACTGTAAGACAAGAGCAGGGTGGGCCCTCTATTTAAAAATTCACAGTAAGCCAGTTCAAGCTGCCTCTCTATGTAGTCTATATTTTATATATTGCATAGATTTTATTGATAGAAGGGAAGAAATGAGAGAAGAAACTTAACTCCACCCACATCTTCACCATCTCGGAATTCACTCTGCCCCTTTCTGCATGTACGGGACCCCCATGCATTCACATTAGGAAGTTGATGTACACTGTACTTCATTTATATTCCACTCATACATTATGATAAATAAAGCCATCTTGTAACAATTTGAATGGAAAATTATGAGTCAGGAATCACGGGCCAAGCCTAGCTAAAGAAGCCATAGTCTTCAAACCATCAAGAATGAAATATTGTGGTTAATACCCAGTATTTAAAAATAAAAACTAAGAAAATCAAGAGAGACAAAAGAAGCCATTAAAGGCAAAATAATAGGAGTTTAATGGATGGTAAATAATATTCAGGTTTTCAAGGTATATAACATACTATCTTATTTTCATCTGCATAATCTGATAAATGGTTTTCTATCCCCATTTTATATATGAAGCAACTGAGACCAGAAGCCTATATTTTTATGCAAAATCTGTGATTTTTAAGTACTTGCTTTAATTTTTTTTAAGCATATGGGGCAACTTCCCTTATGAAAAGTCCCCATTTTACATATAAAGCATGTAATAGAAGCCCAGTGACTTCTTGAAGTATCACATCTAGAAAGGACAGACACCTAACCCAAAAGTTCTGATTCAAATCCGGTGATGTTATTGTCAGTTCCAGTTCTATTTTGTTTAGATTATGAATAGAAGTAAAATCCCACACAGTGAGCCAATGCTTTTTCTTACTTAATTCATAGAAACCTAGTGATTTTTTTTTTTTACTCCTACTAGTGTGCTATTTACGATGATACATTTACCTCCATTTGAGATTTCTAACTTATGAAAAAATAGGGAATGTCGGGGCGCCTGGGTGGCTTAGTCGGTTAAGCGTCCGACTTTCAGACTTTCGCTTAGGTCATGATCTCGCGGTTTGTGGGTTCGAGCCCCGCGTCGGGCTCTGTGCTGACTGCCAGCTCGGAGCCTGGAGCCTGTTTCAGTCTGGGACTCCCTCTCTCTCTGACCCTCCCCTGCTCACGCTGTCTCTCTCTCCTAGAAATAAATAAAACATTAAAAAAAAAAAATAGGGAATGTGATGAAATTCCCCAGAATTAGTGTTCTCCTAAACTCTTGACCCTCACTTTTTAGAAGCACTCTGAACAGAAAGCCCTATTAAGTCTCATTTCCATTCTTGTCCCTGAGGAACATATTTTGCCTCTAAACTGGAAGTCACCTTCAGAGGCATGAGTCTCCCTGCTTAATAAGAAACAGGAAGACATTTCCGTTGTCCAGAATACTTAAGCTAATAATATGCTAAACAATTATGTCTACAGATAAAGCCGAAAAGTCCTGAGTGCCCAATCAGGCTTTTGAAGGCCACGCAAGGGCTCTCATTTACTAGCGTCCATAGTGCCAAAGAAAACATAAGAGATTACATTTTTCTCTTTCAATATGCCACTTACCACTGTGAGCTTCAGAAAATAAAGTCTTAGTGCCTTCCAACATGCTGACCCTAAAACAAATCTGTCATTGGAATCTAAAGAAAAGGCACTGGACGACGTGCTGAGGTGTTGCTTCCACGGAGTCATGTTAGCATATTCATGTTGGAAAGGATTTCATCTTGGAGGCTTCTGTTCATCTAACCAGATACTTTGCAAGTAAAAATGCATGAAATTTAAACCAGCTTTTCACATGGCCATTTTTTATGGCAGACCATTTCAGCAGTGTAACAGGGGTAGACACCTATAAATGTATAATGTGATGGATTCAATTGTAATGCAGCCTGGATACATATGGAGGTAGTGTTTGCCCTTCAGTGCAAATCCATTTTTATGTCAAAAGGAATCCATTGAAATTAATAGGGCATTATCCAAGCAATAAGTAACATTGTATATACAATGCAAAAATTTCTAGCAGGAAGACAAATTTTCTCTAAATAATGTGAAAAAGAACCATGCTAAGAAATAGTAAATTAGTGCATTAAGAAATGGTGAAGCTTTTAATGCTTTTTAAAAGAAAATAGGTGGTTAGATGACAAAGATCTTTAACCTTTATTGGAATAATATCTGTAAGCAAAATCAAATGTATTATTTTCTAAACCTTTATTTTGGACATAGGCACACAGGCTTAAAACTATTAGTAAGTGCACCAATGTCGCTGAACATATTTTGACTATATAGTGCAGTTTGCTTTGCTGATCAAGCAATTATTTTATTCACTTATACAGGCATTAAAGGAAGAAACTTTTTTGACATTCCTCTCATGTGCCAAAAAGTAAGTTCCACAGGGAATAGAGTAGTAAACATAGCAGATATGGTCATTATGTTCATTGTGTTAAAGGGTGATCTTGTTATTTACTGAACCTGATTTCTAAACTTTCCTCCGAAGTAATTTTCAATACTGAGTTATTATTTGAGTCCCTTGACTTTGTTTATATTTCACCTTCTTATGCTCAATTTTTCCCCATCCCCAAGAAGTATTTTCTGGCCATGAGGAAGATAGATACCACATCCAGCCCTCAGCTGGTACTTTATACATGTTAATTTTTCCATCCCACCCCCAATATACACTACTGGTTTCTTTTTTTTTTTTTTTAATGTTTTATTTATTTCTGAGAGAGAGACAGCGTGAGCAGGGGAGGGTCAGAGAGAGAGGGAGATACAGAATCTGAAGCAGGCTCCCGACTCTGAGCTAGCTGTCTGCACAGAGCCCGACATGGGGCTCGAACCCACGAACCGTAAGATCATGACCTGAGCTGAAGTTGTATGCTTAACCGACTGAGCCACTCAGGTGCCCCCAAACTACTACTTTCTTAATTACTCTTGGACTTTACAGAATTTAATGAAGAACCACTAAGGGAACTTAGATACTGGAGTTACATTCACATACAATCAATGGTTTTTTACATTTGCTGTCAGTACTAAGTCAGTGATAGCCACTGGCCAGATCTGGAATGAGCAGATCCAGGGATCACTTGATTGGGAGAGCTTGGTGAATGGTATCTTTTGAGCGGTCTGGTGCTCAAGAAAAGGAGGGCTACAGATACTTGAGAATGGGAAAGGCCAGTGGCCGCGGCTAAGTACGGAGTCTAGCTGTCTCTGGCATCAGAGAGGGGCACACAGGAATACAGTCCTCATCGGGAGATCCAAAGCAAATGAAGGAGGGCACAAAATATGAAGTGGCACAAGACCCAGTTAGCATAAGACCCTGAACCTAAAGATTTGAATTAAAGAGAAACTCCCTCAACGTAGGTTGATAAGACCCCCAAAGTCTCAGAGTTGGTGGAGCATGGAGAAGGAGAGACAGTAGGAAGGAGGACCAGAGAAGACAGATTGGAAGCAGCAGGACAATAGATTATAGCTGAAGTTCACTGAGCTGTCTTCTTTTTAAACAAATTATACAGACTGATACATGTGAGCTGAAGATAAAAGGATACGCCTCATTGCCTGTCTCAAACCTGAATGAGGGCTCTTCCTTCAGGTGTGTGAGGTGACCATCACCTGGGCCTTACTGGCTATTTGAGCCTTGACCTCTTCATTGACCTCCAGGGTAGGCACACAGGAACCAGGAACGAGGAGACCTGATATAAACATGTCCCTGTCTTGTTAATGTCCTGCAGTTTGCCCAATCTACAGTGTGTTCCCAGCTATTTTGTTGTGGGGAAATTGCTTTGGGGAACCTGTAAGCTACAAAAATTGTTGAACCAAATGTCAGACATTTATTTAGAATCAATGAAACTGATTATGTACTGGGTAAGGGATAAAATAGGTACAACCTTACTTCTTTGAAAAAAGCATTTATGCCACCTGCACTTTGGTGATTATGACCCACTGACTAAACAATGGGACCACTGGCTGGTTCAACCAGTTCATGCTCCCACAGGGCCATGTATTTGCTTCAGCTCTCAGACCTTTCTAACAAGGCTGTAAAAGAAGTTTATGTGGCACTTCATACACTCCACAGGACAATTGAAAAGAAGAATTATCCACTCATAATAAAATGATGATGTTACACCCATCCTCCAACTGTTCCTGAGCAGAACACAGTGTGCAAGGACACATCCTTTGCATCATGCTGAACAAAAAGTCAAGGATGGGTCATTTTGGAAGAAGGCAAATTGCTTTTGTTTTTGTTGTCTTAAAGTCATGTTAGGAAGAGAAGGGATTTTCCTGCTAGCAGAGTATGTAGAAAGGTTACGGGGTATAGAGAAAAAGGCAGGATCTAGAGCTAAGGTCTCTAGGAGTCAGATTACCCATCAATGGCATGATGAAAGCTGTGGTTTTCAAAGAAGTGCATAAGAATTACCTGGAGATTTTCTAAAACTGAGACATCCTAAACTCTGTCTTCAGTGATCCTAAGTCGATCTGGATTTTGATGCAAGTATCTGCATTTTAAGATAGACTATTTGTGGATCATATTGTAAGAAACACTATTCTAGAGTCTTGGTGGATTTGACCCTGATTTCCACCCATGAGCAATGTGATGCACACTCCTCGCAGTGGTTTGAAGAATTTTCCTAAAAGTCTCACTAGGGGATTGGTATAGATATATCACTAGGTTTTTGTTGTTGTTGTTGTTGTCTGTTTTGTTTTTTAAGGAAAGCAGCCACTTGTAACCACACAAATCTTCCCAAGTAAGTCATCTGTTAAATTTCTTAAAAATTTTTTAAATGTTTTATTTATTTTTGAGAGAGAGAGAGAGAGAGAGAATGAATTGGGGAGGGGCAGAGAGAGATACAAAATCTGAAGGAAGTTCCAGACTCTAAGCTGTCAGCAGAGAGCCCGAAGCCGGGTTTGAACCCATGAACAGTGAGATCAGGACGTAAGCCGAAGTCGGTTGCTTAACTGACTGAGCCACCCAGGCGCCCTGTCACCTGTTAAATTTCCTATTGAGAATACAGAGTAAGGCCTCAAATCTGGACTAGAGAGAAAAAGATGTGGCCTCTTCCCCTTAGAACAATGGAAACCTCAACAAGTAGGAAAACAGACACCCAAGTAGACTATCAGGGATTTTATTGTGAGAAAAGAAGAGCTATTTAGAAGTGGAACAGACTATTTATTTGAATTTTTCTATACCCTTTAAATATCAGCTTTTTCGATGTTACTTTTCAGAGACTGTGACCTTTTAAGAAGTGAAAAAGCACCAAAATGCTATACGCTATATTGAAGCAGTTTATCAAAATGTCACCCCACAGTTGATGCCAATTGCTAACAAGATATTGTGTTTCCTTATTTAATTGGCCAGCTTACCTAATTACGGCTGTTTTGGGGTCTCTATTGATGGGCTCTTTCCGAAGAAAAAGCATCATCTGAGGCAATTTCATATAAATATATGAAAAGAGTATATAAAGTAAGGGAGCACCCCCAGTGAGAAATATGATTAGGCAACAAAATTTACCTGTTTGCACAGATCCCTAATTTATAGAAACACCTCCATAACATAGCCAACACAAACCTGGATGATTGCCAATTACCTATGCTGCTGTACCTTCCAAAAGTTATCTTGGCATACAGCTCAACAGAAAAATAGGAAGTGCCTTGGAAATTACTCACAAAATGTGAATACCACATGTCAGAATTGGTGAGCTTTGGAAGAACTATAAAGAGTTTTCATTATTTAGGTCTATGAAAGCAGAGGAAACAGAAATATATCTAATAATGTAAGGCAACGGAACCAGGAAATTTATAAGAAGGCTTAATCTGTGGATTTAATTTAAAATATTGGGCCATGTTCAAACTGTGACATTAAAAACATTATCTCTGGCTGTAGTCATGATCACTCGGAGGTCAGAAAGGATAGGATGCCAAGCTTCCCAAGGTTTTTAGACAAAGGACTCTTAATGAGTCCTTTCCCTTAAGATTTCTTTTTTCTTATGTAGACATGAAAGACAAAACCTTAACACATTCCACAGTCAATGGAGAGGCTGCCCAGTACCACTTACATTAAATATCATATTAATCTTATTTATTACCCCTTGGCTGAGGCTTTAGATAATTAAGCGGGGATAGGTTAGTCCATTCTCTGTAAGAATGCTAATAAAAATTTCCAAATCACAGTGAATTAAACAGAATGATACCAAAATTCACTGTTCCAGATATTATTACCAAAGTGTATTCAGCTTTAGGAGATACAAAAAATAGGAGATTTAGAAAATGATCTTAGGTTGTGTTCACTAGGTTTGAAGAACTTCCTGGGGAGGAAGTCTGGGCATGTCTGGTTTACATAGTCCCAGAAATTCTCAGAAGGTTTATATCNAGAAGCACAGTATCTGCAGGGAATTTGAATCTTGAAGGCTTTAGGACACACCTACCCAAAGGCTACAAACCTCTTGGTGAAGGACTCTCCTGAGTATCAGACTATTCCGCTTAATAAAATAGAAGATTTTGATGTATACTGCAAACAATATCATGCTTAGAAGTCTTATATTTCAAATCCTCTTTGGATCATAAATTAGTTGAACTTTCATGGAATAAATACTGGGTGAATACGTTGAATTCCTTGAGCTAGACTTTGCCTGAAAAGAGAGAGCAGTCTGAAGCCCTGCTGGGACAAGGAAGTTTTATGTTGGGTTTAGAAACACAGGACCAAAACCCAGAAGACAAACTTGCCAAGGTTACTTGACACTGCTGTAATTCTGCCATGAAAGCTATCTATGGATTTGGTGTCTCAGGTTGTTAAGAATAAACTCTTTAATCAAATTAACATCTCTTAATCACTCAGTAGTACTTTTACCCTAAAGTCCCCATGAGAGGAAATATTTAAGGAACACTTTAAACCAGTTACCAAAAATCAGATTTGGTATAGTAGAAGTATAAGGGTACTCTCAAGTGGCCTTAATATCAATATTTTGTAATAAAACCCTTTAAAATAATAATTAAAAAGCCCCAAACCTTGGGCATGGCTCAGCTGCAAGAGCTAAGATCTGTATGTCCTATCGAGCTGAGCAATCATACAGTTTGCTTCACGTCTGAAACAGTTATAGTGCTGAATCTCAAAAGAAAATTGAATGAGGTAAATAGAACCAGTGATAATTGTTTCAGGTGCTAAATTAACTATGTTGTAATAAAATCAGTGACCACCGGGGCACATTTTTGAGAGAGGGTGGAAGGAGACAGCTTGGGCCTGAGACTGCCATACAGCCAATCACATCTTCCCTTATCTGGAAGGTACGACAGACTCTAAGACCTCACGATGTGCCTTTTGTCAAAAACTACCTGAAAATGTCAACTGCTACCTTGGAGATCAGCATTTTATTGAGCCTACAATTCTTTTCTTTCTGTTTCCCTCCATGAGCATAATTGCATTTAGGTTGCAGTAAGAAAGGGAAATACTATTTATTCACTCATTCATATATGAAACAATTTATAAAACGTGGAGAATGTTATAAATACTATTAAAATGAGATGATCATTTACATAATTTTGATGCTAAAAATGGTGAATTTATTCAACCTAGTTCTTTGAACATGGTCTACGTGTAAAATGGCAATTCTATCTAAAAAAAATATGTAGCAAGATTCTGTATAGTGTTGCCTCTTTCCTGAGAATGTTGAGAAGAGGTGGTGGCTCACTTAATCGTTTTCAAATATGCAGGATCAGATATTAGAAAATATGATGGGAACACAGGAAAATATAAGATGAAGAATAACAATGCAGTTAACTTGGCTTACCCATTAGAATTCCAACCCTCTGCAGACCTGGAGGGTGTGAATGATATAGATTCTATAGGATAGGTGTGAAATGGTGTTAAGGACTGAATTGCATCCCCAGAAAGTTCCTTTGTTGATATCCTAACCCTCAAGTGACTGGATTTGGAGATAAGATTTTTATGGAAGTAATTAAGGTCAAATGATGTTATAAGGGTGGGATCCTAATCCTATAGGACCACTGTCCTTATAAGATGCACATACACAGAAAAAAAGACCAGACCATGTGAGGACACAGAGGAGACCACTTCTAAGCCAAGGAGACAGGCATCAAGAGAAAGCAAAACTCACTATATCTTGGTCTTGGATGTCTAGCCTCTAGAGTCATGGAAAAACAAGTGTCTGTAGAATAACCTCCCCCTCCCCCCACCTGTGGCATTTTATAATGACACCCCAAGCTTACTAAGGTGAAGTCCATGAATGACCCCATGTATTCCCCCTTTATCCTGCACCTGTTGCCTTACTATCGCACCTTCCATTGTTGCCAAGGTACATTTGGTATTCATTTTTGTGGACATTTGACAACAGCTGATATTCCTGTCTTGTCTCCTGATGTCCACACTGACTGCACCCCGAACTCCTGTGTAGCTAGGCGGGCTTCGGCTACTTCTACAGCAGTTAGCGGGGGATGAAAAATCCTTCTAACTTTTGGGATATATTTTGACACCAGAGCCACAATGGGGCTTACTGGTACTCTCACTGTGTTCTTTGAGACACTCTGAAGAGACAGACTTTTTATTTGCCTTATTTTTATCATAGTCCACCTCTCCCCAGAACTCTGCTGCCAAAACCCAAATAAAACTAGAATTTTATTCTTCCGACTTAAAATCCGTCTCAGAATAATGTTACAACCAAACAAAATACCACTCCAAAGCCTTAAAAACACTGCAAGTCTTTTTGAGATATACTTGACATATAACATATTTCAGGTATACAACAAAATGGTGCAATATTTGTGATCCCCACCAGTTAACATCCATCATCACACATATTTACAATTTTTCCCCTTGTAATGAGAATTTTAAAAATCTACTCTCATAGCAACTTTCAAATATGCAATACAGTATTCTTAACTGTGGTACCAATGAAATCCCCATAAATTACTTATTTTACAACTGGAAGTTTATACCTTTTGATCACCTTCACCCATTTTACCACCCCCGGTTTTCTCTTTAAATTCAACGTGTAAGTAAGATGACACAATATTTGTTTTTTTTCTGACTTCATTTAGCATAATGTGCAAAGGTCCATTCATGTAACAGATGACAAGGTTTCATACTCTTTTATGGCTGAGTAGTATTCCATTGTGTGTGTGTCTGCGTGCGTGTGTGTGTGTGTGTGTGTGTGTAGTGCTCACATATATGTATATATGTGTGTGTGTAGGTATACTTACATATATACATATATATATATGTATGTATGTATAAATCTTGTTTATCCATTCATAGACCCTGAGTTTATTTCCATATTTTGGCTACGGTAAATGTTGCAATGAACATGGGGGTACACATATCTTTTTGAGGTAGTGCTTTTGTTTCCTTCAGATAAATACACAGAAGTGGATTTGCTGGATCATATGGTAGTTCTATTTTTATTGTTTTGAGAAACTTCCATACTGTTTTCCATAGTGCTCTTTAGCCACATCCTCCAACACTTGTAATTTATTTTCTTTTTAATAATAGCCATTCTAAGATGTGTGAGTTAATATCTCATTGGCTTTCAAGTTGCATTTCCATGATGAGTAATGATCACCATCTTTTAATGTACCTGTTGTCCATCTGTGTGTTTTCTTTGGAAAAATGTCTATTCAGATTCTCTACTCATTTGGTAATTGTTTTTTTTTTTGCTATTAATTTGTATGAATTCTTTATATGTCATGGATATTAGCATCCTATCAGCTATGATTCACAAATATTTTCTCCCATTCATTAGGATGCTTTTTCATGTTGTTGGTTTCCTTTGCTATACAGAGACTGTCTAGTTTGATATAGTCTTACTTATTTATCTTTGCTTTTGTTGTCTTCGCTTTTGGCATCAAGTCCAAAGAATTATTATTAAGAATAATGTTAAGAAGCTTATCACCAATGTGTCTTTTTGGAAATTTATGGTTTCAGGTCTTAGGTTCAAGTCTTTCATCCATTTTGAATTAGTTTTTGTGTATGACATAAGATAGTGGTTAAGTTTCATTCTTTTGCATGTGGCTGTCCAGTTTTCCATACACCACTTACTGTGTATTGTGTATTTTCCCATTGTGTGTTTTTTGCCACTTTTGTCATAAGTTAATTGACCATATATATATGGATTTATTTCTGGGATTTCTATTCTATTCCATTGATCAATATGTCTGTTTTTATGCTAATACCATTCTCTTTTGATTACTACAGTTTTGCAATATAGTGTGAAATTAGAGACTGTGATGCCTCCAGCTCTGTTCTTACTCAAGATTGCTTTGAATCTTGTGTGGATTCATAGAAATTTTAGGGTTGTTTCTTTTATTTCTGTGAAAAGCTGCATTGGGATTTTGATAGGGATTGCATTGGATCTGTTGATTGCATCTGTAGAGTGAACATTTTAACAATATTTTTCCAATCCATGAGCATGGAAAATATTTCCATTTATTTATGTCTTCTTCAAAGTATGTCATTAATGTCTTATAGTTTTCAGTGTACACGTCTTTCATCTCCTTTGTTATATTTATTCCTAAGTATTTTGTTCTTTTTGATGCAATTGTAAATGAGCTAGTTTTCTTAATTCCTCTTTCTGATGATTCATTATTACTATATAGAAATGTACCAGATTTTTGTGTATTCATTTTGTATCCTACAATTTTACTGAATTTTTTTATTCTAAAAGTTTTGGGGTTGATTCTTAAGGGCTTTCTATAAATTATTTCATCTGCAGCTAAAGGTTTGTTAATCTTGTTTATCTTTTCAAAAAGATAAGCTTTTAGTTTCATTGATATTTTCTTTTGTCTTAGCCTCTCATTTATTTCTGCTCATTTTTATTATTTCCTTCTTATATTATTAATTAAATTTAGACCTAAATTTTTCTTTTTCTAGTTCCTTGAAGTTTTAAGTTAGGTTGTTTATTTGTGATTTTTTTCTTGTTTCTTGATGTAAGCACTTGCCTCTAAGAGCTTCTTCCTTAGAACTGCTTTTGTTGCATCCCATAAACATTGGTATTTTGTATTTTCATTTTCATTTGTTTCAAGGTATTATTTGATTTATCTTTTTTCTGTTATTCTTTGATCCACTGGCCGTTGAGTAACATGTTGTTTAATCTCCACATATTTTGAATTTTCTGGGTTTTTCCCTTATAATTTATATCTAGTTTTATACCACTATGGTCACAAAAGATATTTGATATTATTTTAATATCCTTAAATGTATTAATACTTGTTTTGTGGCCTAACATATGATGTATCATGGAAAATATTCCATGTGTGTTCGAGAAGAGTGTGTAGTCTGTTGTTTTTTCATGGAATGTTCTGTATATATCTGTCATATCCATCTAGATCAGTTGTGTTGTTTAAGGCCAATGTTTCTTGGTTGATTTTCTGTCCATATTATTTATCCACTGATGAAAGTAGAGTATTAAATCCCCCCACTGTTATCATACTGATGTTTATTTCTCCCACTAGGCCTGTTAATATTTGCTTTATATATTAGGTGCTTCTATGCTGGATTCATAAATATTTACAAATGTTGTATCCTCGGGTTCTTCTATGCTGGATGCATAAACATTTACAAATGTTGTATCCTCTTGTGGCATTGCTATCTTAATCATTATGTAATTACCTTCTTTGTCTCTTATTAGTGTTGTTATTTTAAAATCTATATTGCCTAGGGGCGCCTGGGTGGCTCAGTCACTTAAGTGTCTGACTTTGGCTCAGGTCATGGTCTTTCAGTCTGTGAGTTCGAGCCCTGCGTCAGGCCCTGTGCTGACAGCTCAAAGTCTGGAGCCTGCTTCGGATTCTGTGTCTCCCCCCACTGCCCCTCCCTGCTCGCTCACTCACTTGCTCTCTCTCTCTCAAAAATATTAAAATCTATTTTGCCTGATACAAGTATAGCTATCTCAGTTTTCTTTGGTTTCTGTTTGCATGGAATATCTTCTTCCATCCCTTCACTTTCAGTTCATGTGTGTTCCTTACATCCAAAGTGAGTCTCTTGTAGACAGAATATAGATGAGTCTTGTTTTTACTGTTGTTGCTCTTGTTGTTTTTTAACTAGTCAGTAACTTTTATTTGATTGGAAAAAATAGTGCATTTACATTTAAAGTAATTATTGATAAAAAAATAAATAAATAAAGTAATTATTGAGAAGTATTACTTATTGTTACATTGTTAGTTGTTTGTGACTGTTTTGTAGTTTCTCTGTTTATTTTTTGCTCTTTCTTTGTGACTTGATTTTCTATACAATTATGCTTAGATTCCTTTATCTTTTGTGTATCAACAGTAGATTTTTTTTGTATGTGGTTATCATGAGGTTGTAAGTCTTTATCTGAATCTCCTGATCAAGAAGAGAATGTGTAGAGAGGGAATTTCATCACAAAATACACTACAAAACTTCCTAAGAATCTTTTTTTTTAATTCATTTTTGCCCCAGATTTCAACACCATATAGTAAATGCCTTGTTTAAAAAATGTTATCATAGTAGGCATTATACTGCTATTCTTAGAAAGACCTGCTCACAAGATTGGCTGATATCTGTTACCTTGGATTTAAGGAAGGTTCCCACCACCCTACCTGATAAAAATGGCTCACTGTCCCTAAACTGTTTGTACAAATATTAAGGTTTATACTGAATAAGTGCTTTCTTTTGGGAAGTCTGAAATTTGTGCCAGGCAGAGGATGTCTGTGACTAGCCACCAGTAAAAACCCAGGCCACTGACCTCTAATGAGCTTGTCACATATTGTGCAATTCCATTTTAATAAAATATACAGAAATAGTTGTATCTGTAGAAATAGAAAGAAGACCAATGGTAGCCAGGGGTTGGGAATTGGGGGAAGAATGGGGATTGACTGACTACTTTATGGGTATAGGTTTCATTATGGGGTAAAGAGAAGTTCTGGGAGTAGATAATTATGATGGTTTTACAACATGGTAGGTATAATAAAAACCACTGAGTTATATGTGGTTAAAATGTTGGGCTTTAGGTTGTATGAATTTCATCCCAGTATAAATAATATAATTTAGCCTCTCTTAGCTTCTTTCAATTCTTCTCTTCCTCTACTCGTAATTCAATAATCACCATAAAGTTTTGGAAAGTAATAACAATAGTAACAACAATAATAAAAGCCAACATTTTAAGTATTTGTTGAGTCATACATTTTTAAAAAATTTTATTCTTTTATGTTTTTAATTATTTTTGAATGGGGAAAGATAATATATTTTTTTATTTGAGTATAGTTGACATACAATATTACATCAGTTTTATGGATGTATACAGCTTAGTGATTTGGCAAGTTTATACATTATGCTATGTTCACCACATGTGTAGCTACCATTTGTCATCATACATCACTATTACAATATTATTGACTATATTCCTTATGCTGTGACTTATTTATTAGGTAACTGAAGACCTCTATCTCCCTATCTGCTCTACCCTTTATGCCCATTTCCGCATGCCCTCCCTTCTGACAACCACCAGTTGGTTCTCTGTATTCCCTGTAGGTCTGATTCTGTTTTGTTTGTTCTGTTTGTTTGTTTGTTCTGTTTTTTTTTAGATTCCACTTTTAAGTGGAATCATACAGTACTTATCTTTCCCACTATGACTTATTTCACTTAATACCTTCTAGGTCCATCCAAGTTGTCTCATATGGCACAATCTCATCCTTTTCATGGCTACATAGTATTCTTTTGTGTGTGTGAGGGGTGTATGGATGTACCACACTTTTCTTGTTCATTATTCTATTGATGAACACTTAAGTAGATTTGTGTCTTGGCTATTGTAGATAATGCCAGAATAAACATAGGGGTGTATATATCTTTTCAAATTTGTGTTTTCATTTTATTTGGATAAAAACACAATAGTAAAATTACTGGATCATATCGTATTTCTACTTTTATATTTTGAGGAACCTCCATACTGTTTTCCTCACTGGCTATACCAGTTTGTAGTCCCATTGGTAGTACATAAGGGTTCTTTTTTTATCCACATTCTTGCTAACATTTGTTATTTCTTGTCATTTTGATTGTAGCCATTCTAACTGGTGTGAAGTGTAAAGTGATACCTCATTATGGTTTTGATTTGCATTTCCCTGATGAGTGATGTTGAACATCTTTTCAGGTGTCTGTTAGCCATCTGGATGTCTTCTTTGGAAAAAAGTATATTCATGCTCTCTGCCCATTTTTTAATTAGATGGTTTGTTTTACTTGATGTTGACTTGTATTAAGTCTTTATATATTTTGGATATTATCCCTTTGTCAAATATGTCATTTACAGATATCTTCTCCCACTCAGTAGGCTGATTTTTGTTTTGTTGATTGTTCCCTTTACTGTGCAAAAAGCTTTTTGTAAAAAAGATTATTTTTGAGACTAAGAGCACATGGGAGAGGCAGAGAAAGAGGGAGTGTGACAGAGAATCCCAAGCAGACTCTACACTGTCGGTGCAGAGGCTGACATGGGGCTCGAACTCACAAACTGTGAGATGATAATCTGAACCCAAATCAAAAGTGGAATGCTTAACTGACTGGCCACCTGGGTGCCCCTGTGCAAAAGCTTTTTATTTTGATGTGTTCCCAATTGTTTATTTTTGCTTTTGTTTCCCTTGCCTTGGGAGGCAAGGTCTAACAAGTAAGCAGCAGCATTTGGATTCAAACTAAGAAAAACCTGTATTCTGAACAGTTTTTTATAATGTCTTCCTAGGCAAGAGGGATCATGGTGAAATTACATGTGTTGGTTTTAATATTTTTTTCACAGTACAAATTCTTCAAGTTTCAGTCAGATAATAATCTGAGATACAGGTGCAGAGATTCGCTAAAAGTCATTGCTCCTTTTTGACACCAAAACAGCTTTGAAGCAAGTTTGTGTACAAACAGTCTGTCACCTCTTAGGGTAAGTTTTTTTTCCCATGGTACACATCCTCAGAGTAGGTGGCCTTTGACCACGAGTTTTAGGATCTCTGTGGTCTTAGTCTAATGAGAAAGAATGCAGCCATCTTCAGTCAAAGTTCTTACTGCTTTATTTATGAAGTTTCTGGAGTTACGAGGCAGGGATTCCAGAATTTGTATTAAGTATACAAAAACTTCCATCACATGCAAAACAGACATACACATTAGAGGTAGAGAATGTGTGTGTTAATAGCCTCGCCATCAATAATAGTCAAACTATGGAAACAGCCTAAATGTTCATGGACTGATGAATGGATAAAGAAGATGTGGTGTGTATGTATCCCTACTCGGTGATGAACAAGAATGAAATGTTGCCAGTTGCAACACTGTGGATGGAACTAGAGTATATTATCCTAAGCAACATAAATCACTCATTTTTATGATTTCACTCATATGTGAAATTTGAGAAACACAAGAGATGAGCATACGGAAAAGGAACAAAAAATAAGATAAAAACAGAGGGAGGCAAACCATAAGACTCTTAAATACAGAGAACAAAATACAGGGTGATGGTCATTAAGGAAGGCACTTTTGGGATGAGCACTGGGTGACATATGTAAGAGATGAAATCACTGGGTGCTACTCCTGAAGCCAAGACTACACTGCTTGTAAATTAACTTGAATTTAAATTTAAAAAATTATATATAATATGTATAATATATATTAAAATAATTTTCATATTATAATTATATAAATATAATATATAATAATATTGTAAATATATGAGTATATATAATTTATATGTTATATAAAATATTTATATAATATATAAAATAAAAAGAAGAGTTGGAAGATGGNATATTTAAAAGAAAAAATAGACACATTCTGTATAAAGAAGTTATGTTGTTTTTTAAAAATAAATAATCAATTAACAGAAAATATTGGGGCTCGGGGCGCCTGGGTGGCTTAGTCGGTTAAGCATCTGACTTTCGCTTAGGTCATGATCTCGCGGTTCCTAGGCTCGAGCCCCGCGTTGGGCTCTGTGCTGACTGCCAGCTCAGAGCCTGGAGCCTGTTTCAGAGTCTGTGACTCCCTCTCTCTCTGACCCTCCCCTGCTCACGCTGTCTCTCTCTCTCTCCTAGAAATAAATAAAACATTAAAAAAAAAAAGAAAAGAAAATATTGGGGCTCAGGAAAAAGCAAGTGGGTTATAGAGGCTGATGGGGTTGGGATAGAGACCAGGCTCATATACTTATGAGCTGCATGACCTTGAGCAATTTATTAACTTCCCGGTTTCCTGATTTATAAACATGGGAGAAACCCACCCCTTAGGAGTATAAACATTAGAGATAATAGGCTCAGAGGTCCAAACAGACTGCCTGGCATAAAGAAGATACTGTCCCTAAGACTGCACACTGGAAAAGAAAAACCTGGGAGTAGCAGGCATCACTAACTTCTGCCTAAGTTAGACCCTTTCTCAGAGCACGAGGACCTAAATAAATTTCCCTACATTGAATATATGTTACCATGGAAACACAATGACATAATTTGAAGGACACTTTATAAACATACATAAAACTAGTGTGAAGAGAAGTGGGAGATGTACAACAAAAACTCATGTAACCAATAAGCGTTTTCAGAAGGGGAAAATGTTCTATCGAGCTGGAGAATCAGGAAAGGCTTCCTGAAGGAAGTGGAGAACAAAGATAAGACCAAAGTAAGGGGTATTTCTGATGGGGCAGTTACTTGCACTAGTAATAAGAAGTTGAAGAGCAAAATGTCTTGAGTAATTGAGTTTGGCCAGACCTAAAAAGTTGTAAATGAAAGATAAAAAAGCAAAAAGGAAATGAATAAGGGCAACATTCTAGAGAGCCTTGCCTGCTAGGTAACTATTAGGCTTTATCCAAAAAGAAGAGGTGAGAGTATGAGCCTTCAGTTGTAGGGAGTTGAGAGAAATGATGGTGAAATGGACAAAGGCCTGTTTATACAGAATGCCCTTGCACAAACTCAGGGTTCTGTACATCTGGCCCTACTCAATTAGAAGTCCATAAATCACAACTCTGCAGGTCACAAGAATTATTTTGAAACATGTAACACTTGACTAAATGTATAGTCAGGTTAGAATTCAACATATAAATTGGGTGCTGAGTTAGCACTGAACTGTCTGGACATGGAGACAGTCTCCTCCCTTCCTGGGTTTTTTTAATATCAAGGAAATATTCAGAATTGATCTTTCCTTATTTTTATTCATGAGCCACAATTGACACCCATCTGAAATTCTGTCAATGTCTCTGTCACTCTTAATGATGCAGCTGAAGTGAAACACTTACTTAGTAAAAATCTGTAGTTAACTTCTCCTCATTGCTGTCCTTGCTTAAAGTGTGTCCATATGGGCGGGGG
>NW_027529436.1:253603-354876 GCF_008692635.1 Crocuta crocuta
TGGGGGGGTGGGGTGTTGCTCCAGGAGGTTGAAGGAAAGTACTTGATGGAGTCAAGTTTAGAATTCAATTTCTCCTGCTCGGTCCTCTCTTCTAATTAATTTCTCTCTGTGCATCCTTCCTCATTTGTGCTTGCTGTCTTTCTCATTACTAATTCCATCTTCTGTAATCTTCCCTCTCTTGTGTACACATTTTATAAGCCAACTCTCTTGTTTCCATGCCAGTGGGGGAAAAGTAGAAGTACAAATAACCCAAAGGTCATTTGCTTTTAGTTTTGGAATGCTATGTTATTTTGTTAAAAGTAGACTTACTACTTTATTTTAATTAGGAGAATATAAATGTTAATTAGCATTACCTGGAAAACATCAGCTGGTGGATAGTTGGATAGAGGAACAGATGAATTATGCACTCTGCTGTGAGGCAAGGTGGACTAGCCATGGATTAATAATCTGTGAATAAACTATTAAGTACATAAAAGATATTCAGGGATTGATCAGAAATTTATGTGCCAGGAAAAAAATGTTAGTTCATTTAATTATTTTCTTTCAAATGAGTAGTTAAAATATATTTGGCTTTCTTCTCTCTAGACAGAATATAATAGACCTCCAGTTCTGAACCATCACACATAGGGCTGGACTGAGGATAGGCATCCATATGCATCTTCCTAAATGCCTAAAGAACACTTTCACATGAACATTACCTTATCATCTCAAAATCCCCTTGTTCTAAACTAAGCAGAGAATTGTACCCCTAGATGCGCCTGCCAATCTCAACTTCCTCAATTATCCAAACTAAGGATCACTTTGTATTATTTTCCTTTTTCAGCAATCTGTGCTGAGAGCATTCCTTTTCACAACTAAACTTGAATTCAGAGCCAGCAAATGTCAGTCTATGTAAAATACATAAGGATCAGGGTTTCCAATTAGATGTAAGAAGCTCCATCCTAACACATAAAAAGCTGAACAGATGGAAAACTCAACAACCCTTGTAAGATCCATGAGAAAGGAGGGGATGCAGGGCAAATAGTGGCCCATAAGATTGGACACACCAACAGGTACAGAGAATAACAATTTATTCAAAGAGAGACAAGTAGAAATCACTGTAGGGACCAGGGCTAGATAGGAAAATCTGAACTATGATTGTTAATTGCTGGAGGTTCAGTGTGGACAACTCTGAGTGTTAAAAACTCGAAGGGGAGTCCCATGATTTTATGAGATTTACCACCAGGTAAATCTTTGAACTGGATCAGGTTCTCAAAGTAAATATTGGAGAAAAATCGTCTTATGTTTCTGGCAGGAAAAGGGGAAAGAAGACCATTTTGAAATGTGCCAGAGTACTTTGTTCTTCTTAACAAGTCCTGCCCTCAGGAGAAACTACTTAAGTAAGGGCCTGACCTGTTAGGTTATTATCAGAGCCCAGCTAATTTGGGGAAAGGGAATACCTAGCCCCAGTTCACTCTGGCCATCCTGGGAAATACATGTAGTGCTCACAGTCCAGAAAAGAGGCTCACTCAAGGACTGAACACCTTATCAAAGGACTATAGAATATTCTTTCTCTCTTCATGCCTCACCACCACATAACTAAAAGAACTATTTACAAAAGTTCTTTTTACTCAGTACCTCATGCTGTTATTTAAGAAAAAATTATAAGACATAACAAAAGGCAAGAAAAAAAAGGAAAAATTTGAAGGGTGATGACAAACCTCAGAACCAAACATCACAGGGATGTTGGAATGATCAGACTAGGAATTTAAAATCATTATGATTAATATGCTAAGATCTCTAATGGATGAAGTTGACAGCATGGTAAGGCTAATCTCACAGAATGAAATTGGAAGTTTCCCTTCCTTTTCTATTTTTTTTTTTGATAATTTGAGAAGAATAGGTATTAACTCTTTAAAATTTTGGTAGAATTCACCTGTGAAACCATTTGGCCTCATACATTAGTTTATTGGGAGTTTTTTGATTGCTGATTCAGTTTCTTTGCTGGTTATCAGTTTCTTTAAGTTTTCTATTTCTTCCTTTTTCAGTTTTGGTAGTTTATATGTTTTTAGGAATTTATTTCTTCTAGGTTGTCAAGTTTGTTAGCATACAGTTTTTCATATAACTATTCTCTTATAATTGTTTGCATTTTTGTGGTGTTGGTTATGTTTTTCCTCTCTCATTTGTGATTTTATTTATTTGGGTCCCAATCTCTGAGCCTCTGCTTTCTGATAAGTCTGGCTAAAGGTTTATTAATTTTATTTATTTTTTAAAAGAACCGGCTCCTGGTTTCATTGATCTATTATTGTTTAGTTTCTCAATCATTTATTTCTGCCCTAATCATTATTACTTTTTTCCTTCTGGTGGCTTTAGGCTTCATTTGTTGTTGTTTTTTCCTAGCACCTGTAGGTATAAGGTTAGACTGAGATTTTTTCTTGCTTCTTGAGATAGGCCCATATTTGTATATACTTCCCTCTTAGGGCTGCTTTTGCTACATCTCATAGGTTTTGGACCATTAGGTTTTCATTTTCATTTGTGAAATCAAAACTGCTATTTTGTTTTCTTTCATTTCCCAGTTGACCTATTCATTGTTTAGTAGCATGTTGGTTAGTCTCCTTAATACCAAAAGCAGACAAAGACTCCACTAATAAAGAGAATTGCAGGATGATGAACATAGATGTAAGAAATCTCAATAAAATACTACCAAACTGAATGCAACAATATATTTTTTAAAATCAAAGTTTAACTGCAGGGAGGGGCCAAGATGGTGGAGCAGCAGGGAAATTCCATTTTTCTCATCCCTGAAATGCAGCTAGATCAGTACCAAACCATGCTGCACACCTAGAAAATTGATCTGAGGCTTAACACAACAATCTGCCTAACTTGAGCCGCAGAACTCGGGGGTTACATAATGTGGAGAGGTAAAGTGAGCAAGAGAGAAGCCACGTTGGGTAGGGAGCTGTTTTTGTTTATGAAAAAAGGATGGAGACAGTGGGGAGAGAATAGGAAAAGCACTCTGCCTGAAAGCAGCTGGAGAGAAAGAGTGGAAATGCCCACAAGGGACTGAACAAGAAAGGGAGAAAGGAGAGGGCTTCAAAAGTATCAGGACTCTATTTAAACAGGGGAGCACAGAGTCGCAAACTCCACAGCTGGATACCTCATGGTGCTGTGGTGGGAAGGGCGAATCCCCTAGAGCAGACAGCAAGATCCTAGGGCCCTTGGGCTATGCAGGGGGAGGTATTTCCCTGCCGGGGGGACATTTGGTACAGGCTGTGCAGCATCCCCACAGGCAAAGGTCCCAGCAGACCCCAGAGAATAGCCAAGTTTCCTGGTATTGGAACAAGGACTCTAGGGTGCAGTGAAGCCTGGCGCCAGATGTGGGTTGTGATTTAGCATTGTCCCTGAACTGCTGCTACACAATCGTGTGAACTTTGTCTGGGGTCGACTGGCATCTGGTCATAGTCTCTGGGTCTCTGCAGTGATGCATCAATGGGGCACCTGGGTGGCTCAGTTGGGTAAGCGTCCCACTTCGGCTCAGGTCATGATCTCACTGTGTGTGGGTTTGAGCCTGACGTCAGGCTCTGCGCTGACAGCTCAGAGACTTGAGCTTGCTTCAAATTCTGTTTCCCTCTTTCTCTGCCCCTCCCCTGATCAAGCTCTTTCTCTGTTGCTTGAAAACAAATAAACATTAAAATAAATAAAAATTAAAAACCATAATAGCATTTACATTAGCATCCCCGAAAATGAGGTGCTTAGATAGAAATTTAACAAAATCTAAATAAGATCTATATGAGGAAAACTATAAAACCTTGATGAACAAAATCAAACATAAAATAGAATAAATAAGATATATTCCATGTTCATTAATAGGAAGCTTTAATATTGTTAAGATGCTCATTCTTTCAAACTGATCTATAAATTCAATGTAATCCCAGTCAAAATCCCAAAAATTATTTTATGAATATAAATAAACTGATTCTAAAGTTTATACAAGGCAAAGACCCAGAACATCCAAAGCAACATTGAAGAAGAACAAACTTAGAATACTGACACTATCCAAGTCAAGACCTACTACAAAACAGCAGTACAGTGTGGTATTGGTGAAAGAATAGATAAATAGATCAATGCAACAGAATAAAGAGCTCAGAAAATAACTCCACATACATTGTCAAATGATCTTTTACAGAAGAGCAAAGGGAAAAGCAATACAGTGAAGCAAAAATAATCTTTTCAACAAATAATGCTGGAACTATTGGACACACATATACAAAAAAAAAAAAACAACAAACAAATCTTGACAAGGACCTTACACTTTTCACAAAAATGAACTCAAAGTGGATCATAGACTTCCATATAAAACGCAAACCTGTAGAATTCCTAGTTGATAGTACAGGAGAAAGTCTAGATGACCTCGAGTGTGGTGATGACACTTCAGATACATTAAAGACACTTTCCATGAAAGAAGTAATTGATAAGCTTGACTTAAAAATGTTTAAAATTCTGGGTGGCTGGGTGGCTCAGTTGGTTAAGTTGTTCAACTTCAGCTCAGGTCGTGATCTCGATGTTTGTGGGTTTGAGCCCTGTGTTGGGCTCTGGGCTGACAGCTCAGAGCCTGGATCCTGCTTCGGATTCTGTATCTCCCTTTCTCTGCCCTTCCCTTGCTTGCACTCTATCTCCCTCTCAAAAAATAAACATTGAAAAAAATTTAATTTGAAAAAAAAACTTTAATTCAAGATTCCTCTGTGAGAGACAATGTTAAGAGAATGAGAAAATAAGCCACAGACTGGGAGAAAATATTTGCAAAAGGACAAGTGTGATAAAGGACTGTTGCCCCAAATGCAAAAAGAACTCTTAGACCCAGGAATAAGAAAACAAACAACCGAGTTAAGAAACGGGCCAAGGCCTTAAGCACCTCACCAAAGACAACATACAGATGGCAGATAACCATATGAAAAGATGCTTCCCATCATATATCATCATGGAAATGCAAATTAAAACAACCAGATACCACTAGCGACCCTTTAGAATGACCCAAATCCAAAACAGTGATAGTACTAAATGCTGACAGTGATGTGGAGCAACATGAATTCTCATCCGTTGCTGGGAATGCAAAATGGTGTACTTTGAATGTCAGTTTGGTAGTTTCTTACAAAAGTAAATATAAACTTAAGATATGATCTAGCAATCAGTGCTCCTCGGTATTTACCCAAAAGAGTTGGAAACTAACATCTGTACAAAAACCTGCACATAGATGTTAATGGCAACATTATTTATGATCGCCAAAACTTGGAAGCAACCAAGACGTCCTTGAGTAGATGAGAGGATAAATTAACTATGATATATCCAGACAATGGAATCTTGTTCAGCACTAAAAAGAATGAGCTGACAAGCTATGAAATGATATGCAGGAAACTTAAATGTGTATTACTAAGTGAAAGAAGTCAATCTGGAAAGGCTACTTACTCTGTGATTCCAACTATATGACATTCTGGGAAAGACAAAAGTATAAAGACAGTAAAAAGATCAGTTGTTGCCTGGAGTTGAGGGGTCAGGAAGAGATGAATAGGTGGAGCACAGAGGATTTTTAGTGCAGTGAATGTGCTTTGTATGATCTTATACGGATAAATATGTGTCATTATGCATTTGTCCAAATTCATCAAATATACAACACTAAGAGTGAGTCCTAAGGTATTTCCCAAATGGTGGGAGTTAGAACTAGAGGCCTGACTGGATCCATTTTTTATTTACTTTTCCAATAAAATTACTTCATAAGTGGTCATTTGTATTTCTGTCAGGAGTCACACTATCTCTTATTTGTTTCTTTTTCTGATGTTTGCATTGGGGATTAGAATTGTTGATATTCTAATCTATTATTTCTTCTTCCTTATTGACTAAAATACTCCTATCAGGTAAAATTTGCCTTGTCAACTCAAGTAATTCTGTACACGAAATGCAGGGAAAAAATGCTTGTTTCTTTCCATTTTTAAATCAGTTTTAAAAATAAAGTGTTCTTTCCCCGGCATCCTTCAAACATGACACATTTTTTTGGTAATGTTTATTTATTTTTGAGAGAGACAGAACATGAGTGGGGGATGGACAGAAAGAGTGAGCTAGAATCTGAAGCAGACTCCAGGCTAGCAGCAAAGAGCCCGATGCAGGGCTCAAACTCAGGAACCGGTGAGATCATGACTTAAGCCGAAGTCAGCCACTTAACCTACTGAGCCACCCAGGTGCCCCAACACATTAACTGTTTTAATATCATTATGATCTCATAGATTCAAATATATTTTTATGCCTCAGTTGTCTTCACATAGCCTCCCTTACCAATGCGTAAGTTGTTCTGGGTAGGCCAGTGGAGCCTCTCTAAGTTGTTTTCTGAGAGTTTTGTTTTGTTTTGACATGAACCTAGTAGTCATGGAGAATGTTCTTATTTTTGGAAGTAATTAAATATTCAGGCTCAGATTATAAACTGTCTCACTCAGCCCCATGAACTCTAAAATGAGAAAATGTGAGCATCTTTTTATCTGGTTAAGTGCCATTTGCATATAATTTTTGTGAACTGTCTGTTTACATCTAAAGCTTTTCTTTTTTCTATATGGCTATTGATCTTTGCTTATCTCGTTTTAGAAACTTAGAAAATTGTTTTTGTCATGTCTAGGCAGGTTGTCAAAATCCAACTTTTTGGCCCCAAACTGAAAGATCATATTCCCCTGAAAGATCGTCAAATTACTCTATATTAAGACTACATGAATATCATCAAACCAAAGAACTTATTCCAATATAGTACTGCTCCAGTAATTCTACTCCACAAAAGAAACTGTATTTGGCTCAGCTCCATCAAAAAATGTCCACTATTTGATTAAAATCTAAAGTGGCTTCTGGCTTCAAAGGCTTTATAGATTTCAAAGGTTTCAACTTTGACATTATCCTAGAAAATTCTCAAATTAGGTAAGATCCCTATGGCTGTTTCTCACAGCCTAAGGTTTCATGAAGTCCAATGTCCCCACATGGTTTGTCAGTGTGCACTCAAAGTAGGACATGTTCTCAAAGATTGATTCAGGCAAGTCAAACCCTTTAGAGATGGATTTTTAGGTTAGAACAAAAGTTAATTCTTTTACAGTGAGTACACACACACATTCTATCTATCTATCATCTATCTATCTATCTATTTATCTATCTATCTATCTATCTATCTATCTATCTATCTATCATCATCTTCTGAAGAAGCTAAAAAGCAGACAATAGGTGATAATGATGTGTATGAGTCAAGGTCCCAGAAAGAAGCAGCTGGCACATACCAAAGTAAGTAATTGAAGAGACGAGAGTTAAAGGCCTATTTAGAGATGATGATGGGTTGGGAAACCCCCAAAGAAGTCTCAACCCAATGCTAAGTATAGCCAATGCTTGGCCTAAAAGGTCAAAGGAAATAGCTGTGATCAGAGCCTGGTGAAGACGGTAGCTTTTGAAGAGAGTCCACCTGACAGAAGCTGTGGCTTTATGTAGAGGACTGTACCAGACCCCTCTTCCTGACCTCTAACGTTCAACTGCTACCCCACTGGCTGAGACCAAGTGGAATTTTGAGTGAAAGGAGCTTGGATGCACAAGCTGAGGAAATCATCCTCTGGGAACACAGAGCAAGGAAGAGACAGCTGGAAACTGGACCTGGAGGAGGCTGTCTAGTCCGTGGAGTCCAGAGCCCATGGAAATTCTAAGTGAAATGTATCAATGCCAGGGAAGAGCATAGAGGATGGTTCTTTCCTCAGAGGGCTCCTACCCTCCCAAGGCTCCGTATCTCCCTCACTCCGACAAATGTGCTCACAAATGTTCCTTTTCTCCAACTTTGCTTTTTTTAGACTTCTTTCAGACCAACCCATCTGCGTTCATACCTTTCTCTAGACTGGTCTCAGCACAACTGATTCTTCTCCACATCCTAACTTCATCACATTTGTGAGTTAAAGTTGAGGCGATACTCTCACTACCTAGATTGATCTTTGGCATGTTAAAGCCTTCTCGGCCACATAGTGCAAACAGTCTCGTGGGTGATTTTTCTGCAGGTAGTTATTATGAACATTGGAATTTTTTAAATTTCACACTTTAGGATCTTGATGTCCTAAAGGGGGGAAAGAGGCTCCCTATAGATTCTAATATTCTTCTGATGCTGTTTTTGAGACTTTTAAAAGTTCCTTCTCCCCTAAATAAATACACACACACACACACACACACACACACACATCTATCTCATAGCATAGTTTAGTCAACAAAAGTATTTATTGAATACAGTGTGTACTGAAACTACCAAGCATTGTTCTATCTTTGGAAGAGCTAGCAGTCTAATTGGGAAGCTTAAGATGATCACACAAAACTAAATGCAACTTGAAAAATGCAAACCAAGGATGGAAGGGGCTAATTAGAGAATAGACTTGGATTTGGGAAGAGAGGATTTGGGAAGAGAAGATGCATATTTGGAAAGAAAGAAGAAAATTGTATGTACAGACACACACAAAAGTATATGTATTGGACAACAAAGTCACCTGAAAGAGCTTGAAAACAATTAGGCAAGGGCCAGACTGAGTAAACTTAATGTTATGAGCACAAATGAGTCTGTGGAGCACAAGGCAGCTCATGAAATCTTTTCTAAATTTGAAAGCTGTGTGATTATCCTTGTTTGGATAATGGGCTGACTAATATGAAGATGAAAGATGTGGGTCTCTCTGTTATGTATAGTACGCAGGTGGTGATAAGAATGAGGTGAAGAAAAAAACCTTTGTAAGGCCTCAAAGGTAAACACAAAGGTGGTAATGATGTAGAAAATAATGGAAAATTAAGAAGGAATGGTAAATTATGGAGTGTATGAAACATGAGAACTTTAATTTCTCACATGTTCACCATTAGGTTTTGATAGTCAATATAAATGACACTTTTCATGAGCAAATGAAGCTTCAGAACTGTAAGAGTATAGATGTGTTATCAAAACTGAGAGCTGACAAAATAAAGTTGGGAAAGTGTTTCCTCTGAGTATATGAATTCCCTAAAGTGAAAAAGCAAAAGGGTTCTGTAAATATGCTTAGGAGTTACCATCTTTCATGGCAAAGAATAATCAGAGAATAGCAGTCAGAGAATCAAGGTCCAGGAGAGTAATATATCATGGAAGTCAGGAGTGGAATGCAATGTCAAATGCCCAGAAGAAAAAATCATTGGTTTCTAAACAACAGATCATAAATATAGTGTAAGCTTTCATTTTTAAAGAGTCTGTTGATTCTTTGTTTCTTGTACTAAATATAACAATAAGATTTATTAAATATGTTGGGTACACATAAAATAATTAAGTCTACCCAATAATTACTCGGATGATAAATCGATCACAGCATTCAATTTGCATTTTACATTACAAAATCTATGGAGAGCTACACATAGGGAATCAAATTATCTTGGATCCTGATAATATTTTTTTTTCGGAATACATTTAAGAAATGTGATAGGTTACAATTTGAGAACTTTTAAAGTAATTATGATCAAGAAATGAGAACCATAACTTTGGGTAATTTGTGGTGATTACATGGAATGCTTCATGTATTAACTTTTTAAAGGCAATTTTGACTACAATTTGTTAATGTATGAAAGTGTAGTGTGTGTGTGTGTGTGTGTGTGTATGGTCATAAAATGGAATATGTTTGGATTTTTCTTACTGATAGATCCTGAAGATTAAACAGGTGAGATTTCTTTTCTAGTCTTTATTTAAAGAATGTTTGTTTTGCACAGAACTTTTTGATGTATGCTGTTGTATGTGTGCTTTGAGTGGGAGGAGTTTCCTCATAAGGTTTCCCAGAACTGTGTTGCCTTCAATGGTAATACAGATGTGAGATCAAACTTCATTTGAGAACATCAAAGACCATATCAGGAAGCCAAGTGATGTCGGATTATTATTCAGCATATTAAATAAACATCCATTGTAAAGTACATGAAATGGACTGGAATTGCTCCTTCAATGAAAGCAGTGTGGGAGAATTAATGAATATCATTGTGTGCAATATGGAAAATAGTTTAAACACAAGGCTGGAATAAAACTTGTTTCTAATCAGGATGAATCAAGAATAGCTATATGAACCTAAATATAAATTGTACAATTACAATGCTAGTTTACATGCTTATGAATTTATTACCTGGTAAATGCCAATCTCTTTCTACTCTTAAAAAATTAATCTGGGAAAATTAGAGCAGAAGGTACTAAGGAAGGAGAGCTTCACATACACTATTATTCTCCCCTTATTATGTTTTTTACAAATAAAACTATGCTTTAAAAGCACAGTTCTAATTCTTTTCCTAAAGTCAGTTATTCTGTTTCACAGATCCTTACATTCTTCATTACACACTAAAATTGATGTTTTTCTTTTTCTTTTTAAAATTCAAAGATAAAACACATTTAAAAAGAAAACAAATTTACCATATGCAAGCCTAAAAGGAAAAGCATTTTTTCATTTTGAAAAGAATTTGCATGTGTGTGTGTGTGTGTGTGTGTGTGTGTGTGTAATCTTCAAAAATAAAAGCTGTATTCACATTTTAAATCTATTTTCCATTTTTATTTGTGTTTTCCATAATGAAAGTGGCAATTTCTGTTTTTATTTCTTTCTATTACACTAATTTTAATTACAGTGTAGTTAACATAGTGTTATAGTCATTTCAGGTGTACAATATAATGATTCAACACTTACATACATAATCACTCAATGTTCATTGTGATGGGTACACTCTTAACCCCCTTCACCTTTTTCACCCAGCCCCCTACCCATCTCCCTTCCTCGGATATGCTTTATTTAAGCAAATACCCTCAGTTAAAGGCTTTTTTTTCAAAAAGAACATTTTTTTACTTGAAGCCTACTTCAGAAGATATGATTCTAAAAGATATATATACAAAACATCTCATCTAAGAGAAATAGAATATGCATTTTCTTCAAGTACACACAAAAGAATTGCCTAGTTAAATCATATAAAAAGAGAAATAACAAGTATTATAAGTTTAAGAAGACTGAAATCATACCAAGTATATCTTCCAACCACAATAGTATAAAACTAAAGATCAACAGAACAAAGCTGGATAACCTATAATATAAATATTTAATATTTAATATGTAAACATTAACACACCACACAAGCAATGGGTCAAATGAATTAAACAGTAAATAAAAAAATTAAACAGTAAATCAAAATATGCCTCAAAACAACATGAAAAAATATTTCAAAACCTATAGGATGCAGCAAAAGCAGATGTTAGAGTGAAATTTGTGCTATAAATGCCTTATATTAAGAAATAGCTCAAATAAACATTATACTACAAGGAACTAGAAAAAGAAAAAAATCACAGCTGAAATTTAGTAGAGGAGGGAAATAACAAAGAAAACTCAGAAATAAAAAAAATAGAGACCAGGATAAATAATAACATAACATTGAAAGTAGGACCAGTTTTTTTAAAAAATAAATAATAAAATTGGCACTACTTTAATAACTAATTAAGGAAAAACAGACTCAAAATCCAAAATGAGAAATAAGAGAGAAAACAATACAACAGATAACCACAGAGATAAATAGGCAATTTTTATTTATAAAGTTAAATTAATATCTTGGTGGTAACGTACATTGACAAGGTAGCTAGTATAGCAATTTGACAATACTTAAAGGTTTTGAAGAAGTTAATTCTCCTTGACTCACTAATTAATTCTAATTCTGATAGAGTTTGAGGAAGTAATCTCAAAACTGCAAATGCTTTATGTGTGGATGTTTATTACAGTCCTGCAGTTGTGAAAAACTCCAAAAGTAATACAAATGGCCAACTATAGAATAGTTAAGAAAACTGCCATATAGACTTGAGGGAATTGTATTACTTATAAATTACTCTGGATTTAAATACCAGGCAGTAGCTTGGGAATTATTACCATGTAATATTTTTAAATGATAAAAGTAATATAAACCAGCATCAAAAATAGTGTTTCAACAGATGTTTACCGATGAATGAATGAATGAAAGAAAGGATTTTAGATCTAGTACATTGTTATTTCTTCCAGGCACTTTTTGTGTCAGTAGACTTAGAATAATTAAGCACTAATTTACTAGGGATATCCACCAAACGAGATTTGCATAAAAAGAGAAAAGATTAGTCAAACACGTTTTTTCAGTCTCTAATAAAGTTTTAGCACTATTTTTCATTGCTGATGCAGGATTTTAAAACAATTAACAGTTTTATGTACACTCCATAATCAATAAAAAGAAAGGTCATTCACAGCACTAACAATAAAATGAATTTCTTTTCTATGTGTATTCTTTTTTATTGAGGCATAATTACATATAACATATTAGTTTCAGGTGTACAACATAATGATTCAGTATTTGTATATATTGAAAAATGATCACTGCAGCAAATCTAGTTAACATCTGTCACAATACCTAGTTACAAAAATGATTTTTTCTTGTGTTGAGAACTTTGAAGATGTATTCTCTTTGTTACTGCCCAATATGCAATAAAGTATTATTAACTATAGTCACTGTCCTGTGTATTAATTCCCCATTGCTTACTTATTTTATAACTGGAAGTTTGTACCCTTTTACCCATTTAACCCCCCACCCCCACCCCCATACATCCTGCCTCTGGCAACCACCATCTGTTCTATAGGAGTTTGGTTTTGTGTATTTTTTGTGTTTATATTTTTTGGTTTTAGATTCAAGATATGAGTAAGATCAGACCGTATTTGTCTTTCCCTGTCTTACTTATTTCACTTATCATGATGCTTTAAAGTCCATATATATTGTAGCAAATGGCAGTGTTTCCTTCTGTTTTATGGACAAAAATTATTCCATTGTGTGCGTGCGTGTGTGTGTGTGTGTGTCCATAGACCAGATTTTCTCTATCCATTAAGCTTTTGATGGATACTTAGGTTGTTTCCATATCTTGCTTGTTATTGCCACAACAGCCAAGGGGGTGCATAGTTGTTGTGATTTTTTTTAAAGTTAGGATAGATATCAGAAATAGAGGGGCGCGTGGGTGGCTTAGTCGGTTAAGCGTCCGACTTTCGCTTAGGTCATGATCTCGCGGTTCGTGGGTTCCAGCCCCGCGTCGGGCTCTGTGCTGACTGGCAGCTCAGAGCCTGGAGCCTGTTTCAGAGTCTGTGACTCCCTCTCTCTCTGACCCTCCCCTGCTCACGCTGTCTCTCTCTCTCTCTCTCCTAGAAATAAGTAAAACATTTAAAAAATTAAAAAAAAAAATAGAACTGCTGGGTTATATGATATTTTATTTTTAATTTTTTGAGGAACCTCCATACGATCTTCCAAAGTGACTGTACCAATTTATATTCATACCAACAATGCACAAGTGTTCTCTTTTCTCCATCTCCTCTGCAACACTTGTTATTTCTTGTCTTTTTTTAAGAGCCATTCTAAGTAGGTATGAGGTGATAATCTCATTGGGTTTTGATTTGCATTTTCCTGATGCTAACTGATGTTGATCACGTTTGCAATTATCTCTTGGCTATCTCTATCTTTTTAGAAAAATATCTATTCAGATCCTTTGTCTATTTTTTAAATGAATTATTGCTTTTTTTGTTATTGAGCTGAGTTCTTTGTATATTTTGAATATTAATCCCTCATCAGACTTGCAAATTTATTTTTCTCATTCAGTAGTTTGCCTTTTCATTTTATTCATGGTTTCCTTTGCTGTTCAGAAGCTTTCTAGTTTGATGTAGTCCTACTTGGTTCTTTGGGGGTTTTGGTATCAAAATCAAAAAACTTTTGCTACAACCAATGTCAAGGAGGGTACTGCCTATGTTTTCTTCTAGGAGTTTTATGGTTTCAGATCCTATATTCAAGTCTTAATCCATTTTGAGTTAATTGTTGTGTATGGTGTAAAATAGTCGTCGAGTTTCATTCTTTTGCATGTGGTTGTCTAGTTTACCCAGCCCCATTTATTGAAAAGACTGTTCTTTCCTCCATTGTATATACTTGGCTCTTTTGGCATAAATTAACGTCATTAATTCAAATATACGTGGATTTTTCCCTGGGCCCTCTATTTTGTTCCATTAACCTATGTGCCTTTTTTTATGATAATACTATTCAATTTTGATTATTATAGCTTTGTAATATACTTTGAATCAGAGAGTGGGAACTCTGCAACTTTGTTCTTTCTCAAGATTAGTTGGCTATTCAGAGCTTTTTGTGGTTCCATACAAATTTTAGGATTGTTTGTTTTATTTTTGTGAAAAATGCCAGTTGAATTTTGATAGGGATTGCACTGAATCTATAGATTGCTATAAGTAGTATGGACGTTTTAACAAATAATATTCTTCCCATCTATGAGCAATTAATATCTTTCTTTTCATCTGTGTCTTCAAATTTTACTTTCTTGGTTAACTTTATTCCTAGATGTTTTATTATTCTTGATGCAGTTGTAAATGGGATTGTTTTCTTTATTTTGCTTCTGAAAGTTCACTATTAGTGTAAAGAAGTGCAAGGGATATTTGTATATTGATTTTGTTACTTACACCTTTACAGAATTCTCTGATTAGTTTCAACAGTTTTTTAATGGAGTCTTAAGGGCTTTCTATATACAACATTATGTCATCTCCAAATAGTTGTAGCAGTCATGCTTCCTTTCTGATTTAGATGTCTTTTATTTATTTTCTTAATTAATTGTTCTGAATAGAACGTCCAATAGTGTGTTGAATAAAAGTGATAGAAGAATAGGCATTCTTGCCTTGTTCTTTATTTTAGAGGAAGAGCTTGCAGCTTTCACCATTGAATATAATGTTATTTGTGGTTTCATTTACATGTGGCCTTTCTTATGTAGAGATAGATTACCTATAAACTCAACTGAGAGTTTTTATCATACATGGATGTTGAATTTGTCAAATACTTCTTCTACATCCATTGAGATGATCATATAATTGTTTAAAGCTTATTAATGTTGAGTGAAAGAGACAGAGAGTCAGAGGGAGAGAGGGTGAGGGTCAGCGAGAGAGGGAGGGAGAGACATTTACATAGAACATTTTTTTCGTCACTTGGTGTGTTTCCTTAAATCTGAAGTAAGTCTCTTATAAGCAGCATATAGTTAGGTTTTGTTTTTCTAATCCATTCAGCCATTCTGTGTGTTTTGTTTGGACAATTTAGTTCATTTACATTTAAAGTAATTATTGATAAGTATGTGCTTATTGCCATTTTGTTAATTGTTTTATGGCTGTTTTGTTGTTTCTCTGTTCCTTTCATCTCCTGCCCCCTTCCTTGTGGTTTGATGGCTTTCTTTAGTTTTATACTTAGATTCTTTTCTCTTTATCTTTTGTGTCTTGGCTCTAGAATTTTGCAATATGATGGTGAAGGCTTTTATATATAACAACTTGTATTTGTAACAGCCTATTTTAAGTTAATAGCAACTTAAGTACAAACACATTCTGAAGTTCTAAATTTCAGTTTCTCCCTCCATGTTTTATGTTTTTGATATCACATTATATATATTTTTAATTTGTGTATTTTTCAATTGTTATAACTGTTTTGTTTTGTTTTTTTTTTTTTTTTACGACTTTTCTCTTTCAACCTTCATGCTGGCTTTATAAGTGATTAATCCACCACCTTTATTATATCGTTACCTTTTCCAGTGAGATTTATACTTTATATATTATCTTGTTACTAATTAGCATCCTTTCCTTTTAGATTAAAGAAGTCCCTTAAACAGTTCTTGTAAGGCTACTTTAGCAGTGATAAACATTTTTTAGATCTTGCTCCTCTGGAAAATCTTTATTTATTCTTCAATTCTGAATGTCAGCATTTCTGGGTAGATATTCTTGGCTGAAAATTTTCTCCTTTTAGTACTTTGAATATATTGTGCCACTCCCTTCTGGCCTGCAAAATTTCTGCTGAAAAAAATCTGATAATCTAAAGGTTCTCTTGTATGTAACATATTGGTTTTCTCTTGATGCTTTTTTTGTTTTTATTTTTGTTTTTTCAAATAGTTTATTGTCAAGTTGGTTTCCATATAACACCCAGTGCTCATCCCCACAAGTGCCCCTCTCCGTGTCTTGATGCTTTTCAGATTCTCTATTTGTTTTTAACTCTTGACATTTTAATTTTGGTGTGTTTTGGTGTAGATCTCTTGGGTTCATCTTATTTTAAATCTCTGGGCTTCTTGGGTCTGGATGTCTGTTTCCTTTCCCAGTTTGTGAAGTTTTTAGCTATTAATTCTTCAAATAAGTTTTCTGCCTTATTTTTTTTCTCTTTCTCCTCTTTCTGGAACCCCTGTAGTGCAAATGTTGGTCAGCTTGATGATGTATCATAGGTCTCTTAAACTATCTTCACTTGTTTTACCTTTTTCTTTTGTCTTCTCTAATTTAATGAGCTCCATTCCTTTGTTTTTGAGTTAATGTATCCTTTCTTCTGTTTCATCTAGTCTGCTACTGAACCCCTAGAGTGCAATTTGTTGTTCAGTTACTCTGTTTTTCAGCTCTGTGACTTTATTTGGTACTTTCTTGTATTTTTCTGTCTCTTTGTTGAATTTCTCATGTAGTCATCTATTTTCCCAAGTTCATGAACAATCTTTATGAACATTATTTTAAACTCTATTAGATAATACACTTATCTCCACTTTATTGAAGGATTTTTTTCTGAGGTTTTATTATGTTCTTTCTTTGGAATATATTTTGCTCTCTTTATTTTCCTTAACCTGGTGTGTTGGTTTCTATGCATTAGATAAAACAACAATCTCTATGAGTCTTCAAGGAGTGCCCACTCCTTGAAGACTAATAATTCAAGATTTATTCAATCTAATAGAGTAAAGGATGACCTCTGTAAGAAAACGATAATGTCATTTGGAGTTCCTATGATTTTTTTCTGGTTTTTGTTTTATGATTTTTTAAATATATATACCGCATCTGCCATTCAGTCAAAAATAATCATACTATGACTAAGAACCATATAACACCCCCCTCCTCCACCCAAAGAAGTTTAAAAAAGAAAGGCAAGATACACAGATGATCCAGGTATTTGTTTTAGTATAAACTGAAATAACCTTTTAATTATGTTCCTAAAAAAAAAAAAAAAAAAAAAAAAAAAAAGAGGAAAAGATCATACATTAGATGGAAAATGGATAATTTCACCAGAAAATTAGAACTATGAAATAGAATCAAATGGAAATTCTGGAATTGAAAAAATATAACAAAAAGTATTCAATAGATGGACCAATACAGGTTAAATACAGAAGTCAGGATTTGTGACTCGGTTCATAAATGAATAGAAAATACCCAACTTGGGGCACCTGGGTGGCTCAGTTGGTTAAGTGTATGACTTTGGACCAGATACTTTGGCCTAGGTCATGATCTTGAGGTTAGTGGGTTTGAGCCCTGCACTGGGCTCTGTACTGACAGCTCAGAGCCTGGAGCCTGCTTTGGATTCTGTGTCTCCCTCTCTCTGCCCTTCTCCTGCTCTCTGTCTCTGTCCCTCTCAAAAATATTAAACATTAAAAAAATGAAAAAGAAAGAAAATATCCAAACTAAATCACAAAGAGAAATACTAATAGAAAAAATATAAGCATAAGAGACACACGGGACACATTGTAAAATACATAACATATTATAAATTGGAGCCCGAGTGGGATAAGAGAAAGTGGATAAAATACAATACTTGAAGAAATAGTTGAGACATTTTTAATTACTTTATTATTTCATTTCATCTCTCATCTTAATTATAGTTAATATACAGCATTATATTAGTTTAAGGTGTATGGTATAGTGATTCAACAACTGTGTACATTATTCAGTGCTCATCATGATAAATGCACTCTTAATCTCCTTCACCTATTTCACCCCCTCCCACCACCTCTCCTCTGGTAACCATCAGTTTATTCTCTATAGTTAAGAGTCTGTTTTTGTCTTCTTTTTTCATTGTTTTTTTTTTGTTTTGTTTGTTAAAGGCCACATATATCATATGGTATTTGTCTTTCTCTGAGTTCTTTCACTTAGCATCATATTCTAGATCCATCCATGTTGAATATGGCAATATTTCTTTTTTTATGTCTGAGCAATATTTTATTGTATATATAGATATAGGTGAAATAAATATATAGATATAGATATAGATCTACTACCTCTTCTTTATCCATTCATATATCAATGGATACTAGAGTTGCTTCCATAATTCGGTTATTGTAAGTAATGCTGCAGTAAAGACAGGAGTGCATATATCTTTTACAATTGGTGTTTTTTTATTCTTTGGGTAAATTCCCAGTAGTGGAATATATGGCATTTCTACTTTTAAAATTTTTTTGAGGAACCTTCATACTGTTTTTCAAGTGGTTGTACTAGTTTGCATTCCTACCAACAGTGCATGAAGGTTCCTTTTTCTCCACATCCATACCGACACTTGTTTTTTGTTTTTTGTTTTTAGCCATTCTGATAGGTGTGAGGCGATATCTCATTGTGGGTTTGATTTTCATTTCCCTGCTGATGAGTGATATTGAGCACCTTTTCATGTATCTATTGCCTTCCGTAAGTCTTACTTGAAGAACCTATGCCCATCTTTTAATTGGATTTTTTTTTTTTTTTGGTGTGTAGTTGTAGAATTTCTTTGGATATTTTGGATACTAGCCCTTTATCAGATAGGCCATTTGCAAATATCTTCCTTCATTCAGTAAACTGTCTTTTAGTTTTGTTGATTATTTGCTGCACAGAAGGATTTTATTTTGATTAAATCCTTATAGTTTATTTTTGCTTGTCTCCTTTGCCTCAAGAGACAGGTCTAGAAAAAAGCTGTTATGGTTGCTGTCAGAGAGGTTACTGCCTGTGTTCTCCAACAGGATTTTTATGGCTTTAGGTCTCACATTTAGATCTTAAATCCATTGTGAGTTTATTTTTGTATATAGGGTAAGAAAGTGGTCCAGTTTCATTCTTTTGCATGTTACTGTCCAGTCTTCCCAGCACCTCTTTTTCCTGTTGCATATTCTTACATCCTTTGTCAAAGATTAATTGACATATTAATTGTGAGTTTATTTCTGGGCTCTCTATTCTGTTCCATTGACCTACGTGTTTAGGTAGTCAGTGTGCCAGTACCGTACTGTTTTTGTAACGACAGCTTTGTAACATATCATGAAATCTGGGGTTATGATACCTCCAGTTTTGTTCTTTTTCAGGATTGCTTTGGTCATTTGGGACCTTCTGTAGTTTCATACACGTTTTAGGATTATTTGTTCCAGTTCTGTGAAAACTGCTGTTGGTATTTTGATAGGGATTGCATTAAATCTGTAGATTGTTTTGGGTAGTATGGAAATTTTATCAGTATTTGTTTTTCTAAACCATGAGCATGAAATATCTACCCATTTGTATCATCTTCAATTTCTTTCACCAATATTTTATAGTTTTCAGAATACAGGTCTTTCACGTCCCTGGTTAAGTTTATTCATAGGTATTTTATTATTTTTGGTACAATTGTAAATGGGATTTTCTTAATTTCTCTTTCTGCTACTTCATTATTAGTGTGTAAAAATGCAACAGACTTCTGTATGTTGATTTAGTATCCTGTGACCTTACTGAATTCATTTATCAGTTCTAGTAGTTTTCCGGTGGAGTCTTTAGGGTTTTCTACGTATAGTATCATGTCACCTGCATATAGTAAAGTTCTACTTCTTCCTTACCAATTTGGATGACTTTTCTTCATTTTTCTTACTTGACTGCTTTGGCTAGGACTTCCAGTAGTATGTTGAATGAAAGAGTGGGCATTCTGGTCTCGTTCTTGATCTTAGAGGAGAAACTCTTAGTGTGATGTTGGCTATGAGTTTTTTATATGTGGCCTTTATTATGTTGATACATGTTCTTTGTAAATCTACTTTCTTGAGGGTTCATATCATGAATGGATATTGTACTTTGCCAAATGCCTTTTTCTACATCTGTTGAAAGGTTTCTATCCTTTCTCTTGTAGATGTGATGTGTCATGTTGATCAAGTTGTGAATATCGAATCATCCTTGCATCCCAAGAATAAATCCCACTTGATCATGATGATTTTTTTATGTGTTATTGGATTTGGTTTACTAATATTTTGTCAAGAATTTTTGCATCTATAGTCATTAGAGACATTGGCCTGTAATTCTCTCTCTCTCTCTCTCTCTCTTTTTATTTTGCAGTGTCTTTATCTGGTTTTGGTATCAGAGTAATGCTGGCCTTGAAGAATAAATCTGGAAGCTTTCCTTCTTCTAATGTTTTTTGGAATTATTTGAGAAGAATGGGTATTAACTTTTCTTTAAATGTTTGGCAAAATTCACCTGTGAAGCCATATGGTCCTGGATTTTTGTTTGTTGGGAGTTTTTGGATTGCTGATTCAATTTCATTGCTAGTAATTCAGTTTATTTAAATTTTCTATTTCTTTCTGTTTCAGTTTGAGGAGGTTATATGTTTCTAAGATTTATCCATTTTTTCTAGAGTTGTTCAGTTTTTTGGCATGTAATTTTTCATAATAGTGGTTATAATTCTTCATGTTTCTGTGCTGTCAGTTGTTATTTCTTCTTGATTTCTGATACTGTTTGAGTTTTCTCTCTTTTTTAAATTAGTCTGGCTAAAGGTTTGTCAATTTTGTTGATCTTTTCCAAGAACCAGCTCCTGGTTTCATTGATCAGCTCCACTGTGTTTTCAGTTTCTATTTCGTTTATTACTGCTCTAATCTTTATTATTAACTTCCTTCTACTGGTTTTGGATTTCATTTAGTTTTCTTTTTCTAGCTCCTTTACATGTAAGGTTAGATTGTTTGAGGTTTTTCTTATTTCTTGAGATAGGCCTATATTGCTATAAACTTCCCTCTTAGCACAGCATTTGCTGCATCTCAAAGATTTTGAACCATTGTTTTTTATTTTCTATTCATGTATTTGTAAAATTTCTTCTTTGATTTCTTGGTTGACAGTCATTGTTTAGTAAAGTTTTGTTTAACCTCCATGTATTTGTGTTCATTCCAGATTTTTTCTTGTGGTTGACCTCTAGTTTCATAGCACTGTGGTTAGGAAAGATGCATGGTATGACTTCAGTCTTGTTTTAATTTGTTGAGACTTTTTTATTGCCTAATATATTATCTATTCTGGAGATTCTACTCGAGCATGTGCACTTGAATGTATATTCTACTGTTTTAGGATAGAATGTTCTGAATATATCTGTTAGATCCACCTGGTCTAATGTGTCATTTAAAGCCCCTGTTTTCTTTTTTATTTTCTGTTTTGACGATCTGTCCATTGATGTAAGTGGGGTGTTAAAGTCCCTTACTATTATTGTATGACTGTTGATTACTTCCTTTATGTTTGTTATTAGCTGCTTTATGTATTTGGGTGCCTCAAAGTTGGGTGCATACCTATTTATAAGTGTTATATGTTGCTGCTGGATTGTTCCCTTTATGATTATACAGTATCATTCTTTGTTTCTTGTCATAGTCTTTGTTTTAGCCTATTTTGTCTGATATAAGTTTCACATCTTGGCTTTGTTTTCACTTCCATCTGCATGATAGATGGTTTTCTATTATGTCCCTTTCAATCTGTATATGTCTTAAAGTCTGAAATGAGTCTTTTGTAGGCAGCATATAGATGAGTCTTGCTTTTTTATCCATTCAGCCATCATATGTATTTGGAGCATTTGGTCCCTTTAGCTTTAAAGTAATTTTAATGGGTATGTATTTATTGCCATTTTTCTTCTTGTTTTATGTTGTTTTTGTAGTTCTTTTCCATTCCTTTCTTTTCTTGCTCTCTTCTCTCACAATTTGCTGGCTTTCTTTAGGTAAATACTTGGATTCCTTGCTTTTTAGTTTTTATGCATCTATAACTGCTTTTTGATTGCTGGTTATCATTAGGTTTGTATATATCATCTTATGCACATAGCAGTGTATATTATGTAAATGGTTGCTTAATTTTGAACCTATTCTTTACTCCTCTGTCTTTTCCCTCACGTTTTAGGTATTTGGTGCCATTTTTTTTTACATCCTTTTATTTTGTGAATTTCTTTACAGAGTTTTACAGATATACCTAATTTTACTGCTATTGTACTTCCTACCTTTTTCTTTTAACTCTTGCTTCTGATCATTTCTTTCCATTCAGAAAGTCTCCTTTAACATATCTATTAGGATCATTTAGTGGTCATGAATTTCTTTAACTTTTGTTTTTGTGGAAACTCTCTCTCCTTCTTTTTTGACTGATAAGCTCACTGGATAGAGTATTCCTTGTTGCACGGTTTTTTGTTTTTTGTTTTTTTTTCTTTCAGCACTTTGAATATATCTTGCCATTCCCTTCTGGCCTGCAAAGTTTCTCTTTTGCTACTTTAAATGTTTTCTCTTTATCACTAGTTTTTGTCATTTTAATGACTATGTGTCTTGATGCTGCCCTCCTTGGGTTGAATTTGCTAGGGGATCTCTGCACCTCCTGGATCTAGATTTCTTTCATTTCCCACATTAAGGAAGTTTTCTGCTATTATTTTTTAAAAGAAATTTTCTCCCTCCTTTTCTCTCTTTTTTCTTTATGGGATCCCTATAGTGCAAATGTTCTTATGCCTGATGATGTCACTGAGTTCCCTAAGTCTATTTCATTTTTTAATACGTTTTCTCTCTCCTTTTCAACTTGATTGCTTTCCATTATTGTCTTCCAGGTTGCTGATGTGTTCTTCTGTTCCTCTAATCTACCATTTATTCCATCTAGTATATTTTTAAGTTACTAAGTTCTTCATATCTGATTGGTTCCACTTCATAGTTTCTATCTCTTTATTAAGGGTCTTCTTACTGAGGTCCTCCACTCTTTGTGCATTTAATGAGTATTTTTATGATCATTACTTTAAATTCTCTGTTAGGCATATTATTTGTCTCCACTTTGTTTCACTCTCTTGCTGTGATTTTGTCCTATTCCTTCATTGTGACATATTTCTCTATCTCCCCATTTTGTCCAACTCCCCGTTTCTCTTTCTATGTGTTAGGAAAGCTACATCTCCCACTCTTGAAACTAGTGGCCTTATTGAAGAAGAGGTCTTGTAGTGCCCTGCAGTGCATTGTCCCCTGATCAGCAGAACCTGGCACTTCAGGGGTACCACCTATGCATTTTGAGTGTTGTGACTGAGCCCCATTTACATTTAGCACAGTTAATCTGCAGTGGCTCTCTCTGCTTGCTATGGGCAGGGTTTGGTCCCGTGTTGTTAGTGAGCCAGTCTGGGTCTATCTTGGGCTGGATTTGGATCAGACCAGACATTTGCCAAAGCTGCTAGAGCACCAAACTCTCCAGGGTGTCCTCCCTGTGTTATCCCCTCAGCAGCTTTTGTTTGTGGGCAGGGTCTGCCATCAGACCAGCCTACTGTTGGGGCCACAATCAAATGTGTGTGTAGTTCTCTTTTCCTCTCTCTAGGGAAGGAGTCACTTTGGAGTAGTGCTTGGCCCCATCCAGGCTGCTGGCACACTGCTAGTCTTGTGGCACCACTTTGGATGGACTCTTGCCAAAGGCTTCTTTGAGGGGGTGGGGCCTGAGAACACAGGGTCCACATTGGTCTGCTGTGGGAAGGGACTGATAGCCATCTGGGAAAACTCTTGCTCTATCCGGGATGGAGGATTGGTTTCATAGAACAGTGTGGGGTCAGGGTGCACTGTCGGCAAGTGGAGAGTGTTCACGATGCACACTTCCCACAGGTCCATATAACTAGGGTGGGGGACAGGGAGGTAAATGGTGCCCACCAGGTCTTTTGGCCTTTGAGAAGTCTCCCAAAGATCTCCACCCCTTCAACACATGTTCTGAGATTAGTAAATAAATCTTCCTGTATATCCCATGTGCTTTTCAGACTGCTGTTTCTATGTTGTTTCTTGTGTTGTGTCTTTAAAGGTGAAGAATCAGCTTCCTATAATCTTCTGGCTCTAATAGAGTCAAGCCCACTGATTTTTTTAAAGGCTTATTTATTTTTGAGACAGAGAGAGAGAGAGCTGGAGGCAGGGAGGGGCAGAGAGAGAGGGAGACACAGGATCAGAAGCAGGTTCCAGGCTCTGAGCTGTCAGCACAGAGCCCAACATCGGGCATGAACCCACAAACTATGAGATCATGACCTGAGCTGAAGTTGGATGCTTAATTGACTGAGCCACCCAGGCGCCCCAAGCCCACTGATTTTTTTTTTTTTAAAGTTCCTAGCGTTAAGCTGCACTGATTGTAAAATTATCAAACATAGGTCTCTCTGGTTTTCAAACCCTCTGTACATGTGGTAGGTTGCTTTTTTGCTTTGTTGATGGTTTCCTTTGTTCAAAACTTTTTATTTTGGTATAGTTCCAATAATTTATATTTGCTTTTATTTTCCTTGACTGGGAAGATCTATCTAAACAAATGTTGGTTAGGCTGATGTAAAAAGTATTACTACCTGTGCTTCTCTTCAGATGTAGGTTTTTAATCCATTTTCAGTTTATTTTTGTGTATGGGGTAGGAAAATGGTCCAGTTTTATTCCTATGGATACACCTGTGCAGTGTTCCCAACATTATTTACTGAAGAGGTTGTCTTTTCTATATTGTATGTTCTTGCCTACTTTGTTGTGGATTAATTGGCCATATACGCATGGGTTTATTTTTGGGCTATTCTGTTCCATTGATCTATGTGTCTGTTTTTGTGCCAGCATCCAACTGTTTTTGATCATTATAGCTTTGTAGTGTATTTTGAAACCTAAGATTGTGATACCTCCAGCTTTGTTCTTTCTCAAGACTGATTTGGCTACGTAGGGATTTTTTGTGCATCCATGCACATTTTAGGATTACTTGCTCTAATCCTGTGAAAAATACTGCTGGTACTCTGGCAGGGATTACATAGAATCTGTAGATTGCTTTCAGTGCCGTGGACATTTTAACAATGTTTTTCCAGTCCATGAGCATGGAATATCTTAACATTTGTGTCATCTTTGATTTCTTTCATCAAAGTTTTATGAGTTTTATTAGAGTACAGATTTTTTACTTGATTGTTTTATTCCTATGTACTTAATTATTTTTGGCGTAACTATATATGAACTTGTTTTCTCAATTTCCGCTACTCTGTTATTAATAATGAAATCAATTTCTGCAACTTTACTGAACTTATTTATTACTCCTAATAGTTTCTGTTAGAATCTTTAGGGTTTTCTATGTATAGCATGTCACTGGCAAATAGCAACAATTTTACTTTCCTTGTCAGTTAAGATACTTTTCTTTTTCTTGTCTGATTGCTGTGGTTAGGATTTCCAGTACTATGTTGAATAAAAGTGGCAAAAATGGACATCCTTGTCTTGTTCCTGATCTTAGAAGAAATGCTCTCAGTTTTTCACTATTATGATGTTAGCTGTGGTTTTGTTATATATGGCCTTTATTACCTTGAGGTATGTTCCCTTTAAATATTTTTTTTAGCATTTATTCAGTTTTGAGAGACAGAATGAGTGGGGGAAGGGGCAGAGAGAGAGGGAGACACAGAATCTGAAACAGGCTCTGAGCCATCAGCACAGAGCCCGATGCAGGGCTCGAACCCACAAACTATGAGATCATGACCTGAGCTTAAGTCGGATGCTTAACCGACTGAGCCACCCAGGCACCCCGAGGTATGTTCCCTTTAAACCCACTTTGAGAGGTTTTTTTTTTTTTTAATCATGAACAGATGTTGAATTTTGTTAAATGCTTCTTTCATATTTGAGATTTTCATGATTTTTATCCTTCATTTTGTTAATGTGGTTTATCACATTGATTAATCTTCGAATATTAAACTGTCCTTACATCCCTGGAATAAATCCCACTTGACTGTGGCGAATAATTCTTTTGAGGTATTGCTGGGGGTTGCCTGGATGGCTCAGTTGGTAAAGTGTCAGACTTCAGCTCAGGTCATGATCTTGCCATTCAGAGTTCAAGCCCCAATCGGGCTCTGTGCTCACAGCTTAGAGCCTGGAGCTTGTTTCAGATTCTGTGTCTTCCTCTCTCTCTCTCTCTGTCCCTCTCCTGCTCATGGTCTCAGTCTCTCTCCCTCTCCCACAAATAAATATTACAAAACTGTGAGGTATTTTTTAATGCAGTGTGCTAATATTTTGTTGAGGAGTTTTGTATCTATTTTCATTAGGGATATTGGCCTAATATTGGTTTCTCTTTTCTTCTCTTCCCTCCCCTTCCTGTTCCTTCCTGTAGTGTCTGGGTTTGTTGTCAGGGTAACACTAGTCTTGCAGAATGTGTTCAGAAACTTTTCTTATATTTTTGGAATAGTTTTTTAAAAAATAAGTATTAACTCTTCTTTAAAATAATTTTTTTAAATGTTTTATTTATTTCTAGGAGAGAGAGAGACAGTGCGAGCAGGGGAGGGTCAGAGAGAGAGGGAGTCACAGACTGAAACAGGCTCCAGGCTCTGAGCTGGCAGTCAGCACAGAGCCCAACGCGGGGCTCGAACCCACGAACCGCGAGATCATTACCTAAGTGAAAGTCGGACGCTTAACCGACTAAGCCACCCAGGCGCTCTGTATTAACTCTTCTTTAAATGTTTGGTAGAATACACCTGTAAATTATTCTGGTCCTGGGCTTCTGTTTTTTGGGAGTTTGACTACTGATTCAGTTTTGTGATTAATTGGTATGTTCAGATTTTGTATTTCTGATTCAGTTTTGAAAGGGTATATGTTCCTAGAAATTTATGCATTTCTTCTAAGTTTTCCAAGTTGTTAGCATATAATCTTTACTAGTAGTCTCTTATAATCCTTTGCATTTCTTTGATACCACTTGTTACTTTTCCTCTTTTGTTTCTAATCTTATTTACTTGGATTTTCTCTTTTTTTGACGAGTCTGGCTAAAGTTTTTATCAGTTTTGTTATCTTTTCAAAGAACCTGCTCTGGTTTCATTGATCTTTTCTATTTTTTTGTTTCTATTTCATTTCTTTTTTCTCTGATCTTTGTTATTTCCTTCCTTCTACTAACCTTGAGCTTTATTCTTTTATTTATTTTCTAATTCCTTTGAATTATGCAGCATTTTAGGAAGATGTATTGTTGAGAACAAGATGAAGTTATTGTAATAGTTATAGATAAGAGATTTTGAAACTGAGTTTCTCTGAATTCCTACAACCAGACCCTGGAGTGACTTAAATATAATGTAGAAGGTAGGGTGTTAGAAAGGTGCATCTTCATCAAGGCATAGAAAAAAACCTAGATTAATATGCTGATTTTTCTTCTACTTTCTACCCCATTCATCAATCCATTCCATATCCCCTGTCCTTCTCAGTGCCCCAGTTGGCTAATTTCTATAGATTGCATCAGCAACTGGGCTCCTTTGCCCTCTGGCTGGGTTCAACCAATAGGAAACACCAGGTGGAGGAGAACATGTTTGGGGTATTTCTTCCCTGTCCTCTCCCTGCTTTGACATTATCCCTCTAGAAATGGCTGCCTCTCTCTATGACTGTAGCGCTCTCTGAGCTCCTGTAACAGTTTTCCCATTTGCTTCTTCAGTCTTAGTGCTATCTTCTGTTGCTGGTTTCTAAGGTCATCATCCTTTGTTTCCTTTCGCTGCTTACACCTCTGTAAGGTCTTTTCATGAAAGTCTCTTAATTTGAAGAATCTGAAGATAACTCTGTTTTCTGTTAAGAATCTGACTTAGACAATGAAACACTAATGGACAAATTAAAGATTTATAAAAAATAAACCAAATTATTTTCTAATGGATGCTAATTTATTTTTTAAACATTGCACTAATATTTTTAAGGACAAAAATCTTTGGGGGTTATCTTGGCCAACTCTTATTTTTAAGCATAAGGACCATGCCTTGGATGAGAGGAGACATAGTAGAAAGGACAGATATAGAGAAGGGTGTGGAAGGGACAGGTGGAAAGAGGAAGAAATAGGCATCCAAAGCAAACTTCTGCCTACTTCATATTTTTCCTCAGTGCCAATTTTGGCCTTGATCCTGAGTTTTTCATTTTAGTAGAGATTGAGGGAGAAAATCAGGAAAATTTACCAGAGTGGTGGGCTAGTAAGTACTTAGTATCCTGGGGAAGCTATGCTAGGCAATGAACAAAGCTGCCAATTCTGTCTATTTAATTGGGCAACACACACTCCCTTAAACAATTGTTTATTATATTTTGCAATTTCTAGGACTCCTATCTTTTTTTGCTGACCACTAGATACTTTGTATTAGGTAAGAACTCACTAGTTGCATAAATTCCCCCAAAGAGATCTGATTTAGTTTTTTATATAACCTTGTTCTGGCCTTCCTGGTCATGGCTGTTTGAGGCCACCTGAAACAATTTTTTGTTTCTATTTGTGTTTATCTATGTCCTACACCTTGTGCCAACTTCCTGAACTTGGGAAACATGTTTAGTAATTCAAACTATGATTAGCAAAGGCCCACGGTCCCAGTTCAAGCCCAGCCACTAAGACCGGTCACTTTATTATTATTTGTTTTGAGAGAGTGTGTGCATGAGCATGGTAAGGACAGAGAGAGAGAGAGAATCTTAACCAGGCTCCACACTGTCACTGAAGAGCCAAATGTAGGGCTCGATCTCACAAACCGTGAGATAATGACCTGAGCTGAAAATAAGACTCTGATGCTTAACCCACTGAGCCACCAAGGTATCCCAAGAGAGAGAGGCCACCTTAAATTAGAGACTATCTGAGATGCTTAGAAACTCCTGGCAGAAACCATGTAGACCCCTCCCCAAGAAACAGTGGAATCAGACTACAGTTTTTAGAGTCTTCCAGGCATGGAGTAAATTTCTGCTCAAGACCTCTCCAATACAAACCTGAAGCTCTGAGAGCATCTCACGCTCCCAGCAACCTCTGCACCTGCCTCTGGACTCAAAATATATCTCTGGGAGCACAAGTTGTCCTTACATAACTGAATAAAAAGCACTCCTGTGTCTTCCCTTATCACCTCTCTGCTTCAAACCGCAAATGGACATGCCGTCTTGCTTAAAACTCTCTAGTGGCTCCATGTGTGTATTTTTCCATGATAAACATGGATTTGATCAAATCTGAAAACCCTACATAATGTATGCCAAGCACATTCGGATTCATTTGCATGTAAATCATCACAGATGATGCTTTATAAAGCAAAGATTTCTAAGATGCCTCTTAATAAGCATTTTCAAGCCTCTTTTATTTTTCTGTAAACACTCCCTTTAATCTCAAGTTCTGGAAGGTTTGAATTTGGTTTGAAATGGCAAGCCCAGGAATTTTGAGCAGATCCTGACAGGCCCCAGTTCTCCCAGTCCTACTTTTCATCCGTCAGAGATTGACTCAGAATCCCTTGGCCAGACGGATGAAGAGTCCCAGCTGTCAACTCACGTCTCCCACTGGTACTTGATACTCATTGGCTTTAAAAACAAGAGTGTTTTCTTGTTTTAAATGCTCATTTACAAACCGTTTCTCATCTCTTGAGTCTCTGCAATGTTCCCTCTGAAGCCTCTACGCTCCCAGGGGAATTTTCCCTGGTTTAGGAATAAATAAGAAGAAGGGGGGTGGGAAGCACAACCCTCTTCTGATAAGCTGTCCCAGCTGACAAGCCCTTCCCCTCGGACCCATCCACTTAGATCAATGAACATTTCACAGGCTTAACCAGTTATCTTCACAAGAAGACAAGGCCGTTACACAGTCACACATATAAAGAGGTACGCAATATTAAAAACGCTTCCCACAGACTGCACATAGGGAAAAAAAACCTAAGTTTCCCATCTTATGCAACCTCACAGAAATACCCTCCTCCTCTCATTCAGTTGCTCTTTAAACCAGTCATTTTATTGTTGTTTCTTTATGATTTCTCACAAAGCCTTTCAGACCCCTGTCTAATGCAGTGTGGTCCCTTGTTCTGTATATTTTTATATGCACATATTCTATAATACGTAAACATAGATCGACAAGTGTGCAGTTTGGAGATTTGCTTTTTAGTGACGTATCTCAGTGGCTGCTATCAACATTTGTCTGATTTCAACATAGATAAAATGAGTCAGTTTTTGCAGGATCACTGTTACATTGACCTTCTGTGCTCTATATAGTCAGCCTCTCCTGCATGTGGTCCACAAATATATATGAAGTGAGTGACTTTAAGAATTGTACCATGTCTGATTATTAAAGTATATTATTAATTTTTTATTGAAGTGTAAGTGGCATATAATATCCTATTAGTTTTAGGTGTTCATCATAGTGATAATGTTTTTATACATTATCAAATTATCTGCACAATAAATCTAGTTACCATTTGTCATCAAAGTTATTACAATATTATTGCCTATATTCCTATGCTGCACATTACATCCCCATGACTTATTTATTTTATAACTGGACTTTTGTATCTCTTCATCTTCCTCACTGATTTTTGTGGGCTCCTCTAGTAATCAAGCTACTTTCTTATATTTATTAATCTGTTTCTGTGTTGTTTTATTTTGTTCGATTTTCTATGTAAGTGAAATCATATGATACTTTTCTGACTTACCTCACTTAGTATAGTACCCTCTAGGTCCATCAATGTTGTTTCATGTAAGATTTCATTTTTTATGGCTAAGTAATATTCTATTGTGAATATGGCTAACGGAATATTATGTGTACATACATACACACATTTTTTTTAGATGAATACCTAAAGTGGAGTGTTGGAGTACAGGGTAGTTCTTTTTTTAATTTTTGGAGGAACCTCCATACTGTTTTCCATAGTAGTTATAGCAATTTACACCCTACCAATGGTGTAGGAGGGTTTTCTTTTCTACATATCCATGCCAACACATATTAATTTTTTAATAGCCAATCTGATAGGTGTGAGGTTATATCTCATTGTGGTTTTGATTTCCATTTTTCTGATGATTAGTGATACAGAGCATCTTTGCATGTGCCCGTTGGCTGGCTGTAGGTCAAATTTGGAAAAATGCCCATTCAACTCCTCTGCTCATTTTTTAATTGAATTATTTGCTTTTTTGATATTTAAGTTGTGTACATTCTTTATATATTTTGGATATTAAACCCTTTGTTGAATGTATGATTTGCAAATATCCTCTCACATTCAGTATGTTGCCTTTAAAAAAAAAAGTTGTGATTTCATTTAAATCCAAATTAGTGTTGATGGTCTCCTTTGCTGTGCAAAAGGTTTTTAGTTTGATGAGTCCCATTTGTTTAACTTTTGTGGTCCTTGCCTGAAGAGACTGGTACAAAAAAAATATTGCATATAATGTAAGATAATGGTCCAATTTTACTTTTGCATGTAGCTGTCCAGTTTTTCCAGCAACATTTATTGAAGAGACTCTTCTCCCCATTGTTTATTCTTGCCTCCTTTGTCATAGATTAGTTGACTATGTATGGTGATCTAAAGTATATTTTAACTTTCAAAAATGTTTTTCAGTTTATTTATTTAATTTGAGAGAGACAGAGACAGTGTGACTCAGGGAGGGATAGAGAGAGGGAATTCCAAGCAGGCTCAGCACTGCCACTGCAGAGCCCAATGTGACACAGAACCTATGAAACTGTGAGATCATGACCTGAGCGAAAACCAAGAGTCAGATGTTTAACTTACTAAGCCATGCAGGCACCCCAAGTATATTTTAAATACTGGCAGAAATATGTTTTGTTTAGATCTCTAAAGTGGCTAAAACACAATAATGATTTTATCAGCAAAATAGTAATAATAAGTATATTATGTAACTAACACTTTATGGTTCCCAAAGTTATTACATACATAATTTACTTTCACACATAACCTCATTTTTCATCCTGAGAAAATGATTCAATTTATTTGGAAGTTATATTTTTCCCAGTGTTAAAAGCATCTAGGTACCTTTTGCTATGATATCCAATATAGGAATGTGAAATTACTTCCTCAAAATCCTCTGCTGCCAAAATATATAAGAAACCTGAATGAACCCAAATGTCCATTGACTGAGATGTGGTGGATGGATAGATAGATTGATAGATAGATAGAGATAGAGATAGAGATACACACAGTGGAATATTACTCATCCATCAAAAGAATGAAATCTTTCCATTTGCAACAACATAGATGAAGCTAGAGTGTATTATGCTAAGCAAAATAAGTCAAAGACAAATACCATATGATTTCACTTATTGTGAAGTTTAAGAAACAAACCAGATGAACATAGGAGAAATAAAAAGGGAGGGAGGCAAACCATAAGAAAGACTCTTAACTATAGAGAACAAACTAAGGGTTCCTGATGGTGTGGGGAAGGGCTAAATGGGTAAATGGGTGATGGGTATTAACGAGGGAACTTGTGATGAGCACTGGGTGTTAAGGCGCACATACACACACAATGGGAAATTATGCAGCCATAAAAATGATGAGCTCTTGCCATTTGCAACAGCATGGATGGACCTAGAGGACATTATGCCAAGTGAAATAAGACAGAGAAACACAACTACCATATGATTTCACTTATATGTGGAATCTAAAACAAAACAAAGCAAAAGGTGGTGTATGTAAGTGATAAATCACTAAATTCTAATCCTAAAACTAATATTACACTATATGTTAACTAACTAGAATTTAAATAAAAAATTGAAACGTTAAAAAAAAGATGATTGGATCCTTTAATTTACTATGCCTTCTCACAGATGATAAAATATATATCAGATGTCTCTTCTCAACTTTACCATATTGGTTTGAATACAGATGTAGGTACCTGGGTGGCTCAGTTGGTTAAGCATCTGACTCTTGATTTCAGCTCAGGTCATGATCTTGCAGTTTGTGAGACAGACCCCCACATTGGGCTCTGTGCTAACAGTGTGGAACCTGCTTTGGATACTCTTTCTCTCCCTCCCTCAAAATAATAATAAAAAAGGAATACAGATCAAAATGCTATAATAAAGGTACTCACATAATGGAATGACATGAACAAATTAGAGGCCTATTTCCCTGTCATAACAGTTCAGAGATGAGCAGTGTAAGTCTGAGACTTCACTTATTTTCTCCAAAGGATATGTAATATCCAGGCTGCTAGATTCACTTTGCTATCCTCAATGTGTGGCTTCCATCTCTGGGCTCAAGGTACCTGTCCCAACAGTTGCCATTTTTCTAGCCCAGAGAAGGAAATTAATGTATGTGGCATAGTCTTTGAGGTCAAACCTTACAATGTTACCTTTGGTCAAGCCTACGGAGAGAACTTAGTCACTGAGTCACACCTTACCCTACGGGTGACTGGGAAATACAGTGTCTAGCTAACTTGCCACATGACCTGCTGAGATCCAGAGGTGGATCGGTGGGGAGGTTCCATTACTAAAATGAAGGAGGAACAAAAAGACAGTGGAAGAAAATTAGCAGAGTCTGTCACAGTTTGGTCAAACCATATCTGTATACTTGTATGTTTCCTTGTCTGAAAGTTGGGATGAGCAGAGGATACAGCTGAAAAAGAATTGTTGGAAGAGGAAGCCAAGGGCAAACCTAGAATCCTACAGCATTTCTTCCATCATTAATGGAAAGGATCATGCTGAGGATAACATGGAGTGAGCCACTGGCACATCTTTTCTATATCAGACCCAAGGCACATGTATCTGAATCTTCAGGAGAGAGAATGCTAAAAATTATCAACAAGAAACATGTTTTCACCCAAAGTCTGTAAGACTTGATGATGAAAGCACTACAGAGCTAGTTGGGTACAGCCTTCCAAGCCTATAGACAAGGCAATGCTGAGAGGCAGTTTCACTGGCAGCACTTACATGAGTGGTTCTGGGGCAGGTGTAGCTGGCAGCAGGAACAGTGTTGTGGAATCCGGAGCCAGCAGTAGCAGGCACAGACACACAGGAGGACACCACACTGGAGGTCCTACCTGCAGAGGACAGTAGCAGGAAATAACTCAATGGAAGCCACTATTGGTAGCAACAAGGCACTACAAGCTCAGTGCCAATTCCCAGAACAGTCATGTTGGAAGACGGCTGAATGGAAGGAGTCCTCAAGAGAGAAAACTTGACCCTCAATTCTGAGAGTACAACGTTAGTGTCACATCATTGGAAAGGCTCATATATTATTTTTTTTATTATAAAACCAGTAGAATGCATTTTCCTCTGTCTCCCTGCCCTCCAAAATGTTGGCAATTGGTATATCTGCTGCTTCTCTTATGCCTAGGTGCTAATTTTACAAACTCATTAGTCTATAGCCATTAGGTGCAGAAAAGTTACAATAATAGCATTCACTCACAGTACTGTTTTTATTAAATTGACAAAGTATAAAATAATCCAAAGGGCAAATCCTTAAATACATCCACCAGTAGTGTTTCTCTAAATTACTAATAGAACTCAGAATTGCCCCCTAAAGATTTTACAAAAAAACAAAGTGAAAGCCACTTCCCTTCTTTATATAAAAGGTCCATCAATTTTTCTCTCAATACACAGTAACCCTAGCTTCAAAGTGACAAAAGATGCATCTTTATGTAAATGCTTTGAACTGCATGTAGTAACAGAATTCCACATGAGTCAAGTTAAAATTCATCCCACGTGTTCTGAAAGTATAGTATTCTACCAGATGAGTTTGGGTGGATGCGGAAAGGCCCAGCACATTTGATTTTCCATTGACCTGATGTTTATATTGGGCATTCAGTTGTTTTAAAGCATGACTAAAGAGTGAAAAACTGCTATAAGAATTCATGGGTCCAGAAGAAATCTCTGCCTGGCTGAATCCCCTGAGCTACGTTTCTATGTATTTTCTAGACCTATTATTTTTCCCCGAAACCTTTTGAGTGTTTTGGGATTGCAGTGATTGAGGAAAGTGGCCATCATATGACAATTTTCTATTTAAAAGCCTTTCAGCAAAGAAGTTTCTTTCTCTCCAATAGAGATGCAGAATTCTTCAAAAATTTCAGGAGAAATAAGTTGACTGAGCAATGAGATGTCTCAGGATATATTAGTTGACTTTCATATTTTTATCTCTCTCCTTTAAAGATGAGGACTTCTAAATCTTGACAGTACACAGACTGGGGACTGGAAGTGGGGGAAGAAAGTAGGCTTGGCAAGCGGGCAGCTTCTAAGAAGTAATTGGCTTTACTTATGACCCAACTCTGAGGAAAAATGCTACAGGAGGCTCAAGGTTTACTGCCACTTTTAAATTATTTTTATTTAGTATTGACTTTACCCTTAAAATTTTTAGCTTCTTTCACTGATCATGATCTTCCCCAGTAAGCAACTGATCACTGCTGATCATGTGGTCAGCTTTGGAGAAGACGAAGTATTAGCTTTGATTTTCAGTTGTCACTCCCCTCCACCTCTTCCAGAGCCTATGAGGTTCTCACATTATAATTTCAAGATTTCTTCCCTTTTCCCTTTTTTGATGCTGGCAAAACCTGCTTTTCACTTGTATTAAAACTGTCAAAACTGCCCAAAGGGAAAAAGTATATGTTTTCCCCTTGGTACTGAGAAGAGTGAAGAAGCATATTTTGGCAGTTTCAGTGTAGGTGTGAAATTTTTCACACAGCTCTACCAGGGAGGTACAGAAGTCTGGCCCTGTTGGAGCATCTGATATTTCATGGATGGCAATTTCTTTAAAAGGTATGGCCTAGGGCTAAATTAAAAGATGGGGATTTAGACTGGAAATGATAGCATTCCGTTGAAACAATTGTCAATTATGTGAAAGATGCCGTTGCATATTTAGAAAACAAATGATGCCCCTTAAAATTTTCCCCATGGCAAATTTTATTGTAAAATAAAGATGTGGAGTAATACATCAAAGAATGTATTTAAGCTTATAGAACCCATACCATAACAATGTAATTTAAGCCAATTATTGGCTTTGCCGCATTTAAAAAGGTATGGCATATATTCTTAGAAGGTTGTTAAAAATTGAATCAAATAAATGACATTGATTTCATGTCCCTTATTAGACAATAGTCTTGTATTATGATGAGTTGACATATTTTGATCACTACCGTAAAAGTATCAAAGCTGGGCTCACTACCCTGGTTTTTTCTACTTACTTCTGTTCCCATTAGAAGATATCCAAGAAACGCTATGAATCCATCTCTTTTCAGTTCTTTGCATGATGTTGAATCATCTTCTAAGACTTCATATGTGCCCATAACTTTTATTTTAATTGGAAAATCAATATTTAAGATATGGGGAAATTTTGCTACGCGAGGGACCCCCCCCCCTTAATAAATCACTCAGTCTTTGCTTGATATTTTTTTCCCCAGAGAAGACAGTTATATGTTGGAACACTTGAATTTTAGAATTGGATTCTTAGGGCAAAATGAACTCCTTTCCCCATGATTTTCACTTAAATTAATTCTGACTGTGGAGCCATTGAGAATACATTCATTCCTTACGATTATAATTCACATATTTATGGATGTACACCATACTTGCCCTTGGCCTTGATCAGGGTTTCAGCCCTCATCTTCTTTTTTGTATTTATTTTTTATTATTTTTTTAATAGTTTATTGTCAGATTGGTTTCCATATAACACACAGTGCTCATGCCCATCAGCCCTCATCTTCTTATCTCTTACCTGTGACATTCATTGACTCCTTCCTCACCATTTTGAGTTTCATCTCCACCTTCTTGTTTCTGCCTTCATTTCTCTCCCTTAGGAACATTTCTGTTGTGAGATGCTGTTTTCACAAGGATTTTAAGACATTTACTCTGATCGAGAAAACAGACAAAATTATTGTACATAATTTTGACACTTGCATGAATCACAATTTGGGTTCCCAGAACACCAAGCTTCCACAATACTGTAGCCTATTGTCATTGTGCATCTCAGAATTCACCCCATACAACCATCAAACCAACAGCCTAAGAACCAGGCAGGGAATTTCTCAAATGCTCCAAATAGCTGCACATCACTACGGATTATGACTGCTTGGATTTAGGGAACATTTTTTTTTGGCTGGGGAAACATTCCAATGGGATAGATTAATCTATGTAAACCACATAGCTCAGCTGAAACTGCTGTTCGGCATTCTAAATTGCCAGCTCCGTCTCCTTTCTGCACAAAAATGCACATTTCTTCCTATAATAAAGATATTTTATAATAGCAATAAGGCAACTCCAGGGTGTGTGGTTATCACGAGATAATCATACCCTAGAGGGATTACAGACACTTGGCTGTGCCTCGTAACACCCCATGTGTGTGTTTATCTCAATGATAACCACACTCGCTTTTGTATCTTATTGCCTAATTATCCTCTTCTAATGCAAAATACTAATTTTTTGTCTGAAACAATATGTGCAAGGATGCATTGCTAACAATCACAGGAGGACATTGACAAACAATGCTGCTGTTACTCTCTCTATACTCACTTCCCATAAGAAAAGTGATAAATAAGAAACTTCTCAGAGTGACAGGTGAATATTATAGTCCGTTTTTTAATGAACTTGCTTCTTAAGGGGAGTATATAGACACCTCTGTTTTACCCATTAATGCTGTGAGATAAATTACCCATTTTTTTCTCTTTTAGATATATGATTTCTGAATAGAAATTGAAAACTAGAGATTGAGCAGGAATTTCATACCTGAAAAAAATAAAGGGATACTAACTTCATTTACTTCTAGAAAGCTAAGGGCAGAGATGGATTTTGATTTATTGCATTATCTAATTTAATAAGAATATCTGTATGCTAGTTATTCATTTCTCCACATATATTTTAACTGTCAACCTTTCAAGTTGAAAAATATATATTAAATTTTGTACCTTACAGTAGTGCAATTCATACAGGTCCATTAATCTTGAACCATTTAACTAGCTTTTATGAAGTGAAATTATTGCCTATATAATTATCCCAATTATATATAGTAATAATTATCTTTGTATTACATTATTATATAAGAATTAAAGCCAATAGTGGTTACATGTACAGATTTCCTATGAATCTGATCTCAGAAATTTACATTTTCAAATTTTATCTTCTAAAATCTTGTTTGTAGGTTTTTGAATATATTTAAGACCCTGCAAAGGCCATTAAGGACTCTTACATCTGATTACTTCAGTTAAATTTAAATTATTCTGACCAAAAAGAAAATAATTTTTCAGGACTTTAACAAAAACGTAATGTTATATTCTTAAATTTGTGTGTATGTGTGACTATACATGTGAGTTCATGTTTGTGCAAGTATTTGTGTACATAAGCCACCTGCATTTTTCAAAAGTACTCCTTCAATACTTGCTTCCAAAGACCACGACCGTTATTCTCAAGGCCACTCCGTATATTTTCTTAACCTTACAAACTCAGTTTCCTCTTCCTGATTTCTGACTTCATAAATATCACTGGGTCAAATATACTTCAACTCAATAAACCTGTTCTTTCTGAACTGTCTGGTTATGGGCAGCAAGACAAGTTGTTTGCTCTGTCCCTAGAGTTCTGTTCCAAGGGTACATTCTTGAACTTTGATTTTAGGGATGGATTACTCCCCTGCATTTAGTAACAAAGACTGCATTAAATCTCAATCCATAAATGACAGGTAAATACAGCAACAATTGTTAGTGACTTGGGGGCATTAGATTGTTGTAAGGAATAAAGGGTGGAAAAAGATACTTCAGAAGTTGCTGCTCCATTAACAGAGGAAAAATGCAGTGTTTTCTTAACACTCAATTATTCACTGGCAGGTAATTAATGGGAAATACTATTATATTGTTTTTAGACACAGGCATATTTTCTTAGAGCTGAAAGGCATCTTAGAGCTCATCTATTCCAATCACCTCTTCATATAGCCAGGAAAATTTGACAACCCCATCTATTCTATTTATTTGTCTTCTACTAAGAGCTAGAAAAGAAGATCTTTTCAGTCAATACACATAATTACCTATACTAGAGATGATGTGAGCCTGAAATTAAGCAAGCTTAACTAAAGCAAATCTTTTTGGACTAGTGCTGGGCATCGTACTCTTTATCCTTAGCATGCAGATGGAGAACAGAAAGAGTTGAATAGTGTGAATAGGTAAAAATATTGGACAGCATATTTTCATTTGAATTTGTGAATAGACATTTTCAAGATGTAGATGAAAATCCTTAGAGTTTACTAGATATTAAGTAGAAATTATGAAAGGCCTTATTACAAGAACCAACTAGGTCCTGGATACACTAGCACAATTATGCTTTACTGCACAGATGAGATCATACGAGAGAAAGCAAAACTTTCTTAGAACCAAATGAATGCAAAGAAATGGGGAGCTTAAAGTAGAGTAAGTGCAAGATACCAGAAAATAAGAAAGTAAATGCTATCCTGGGGTAAATGCTAACACTAGTTCTAGGATGAGGACACTTTAGGCCCATGCTTTTTTCTGGCAATCCAGTTTTGTAAAATATAACAAAAAGATACATTTAAAAACCAAGAAAAAATACTTCAGAATAACTATGGTTTAAGAAGAACACAACAGAATTTGGAGACAAAAAACATAAAACTGAATGTAATTAAAATACTCAGAAAAATTTATAAAATGCAGTAAAGATGATAATCTGAAGGATATTTACAATTCTAAATTATATTAAAAAGAATTGCTGATGAATGAAAATCTAAGCATCTAATATGAGAAATCAAAAGAATAATCAACTTATAGTACAGACCTAAAGCACTAGAAGACTTGAAATAAAAAAGATATAAATTAATTAAAAAGAAACAAAAATGCAAAAAAAAGAGCATCTACAAAAAAGCTGTTCTTTGAAGAGAACCCCAAGTAAAATTGATTTTTAAAATGGAGATTATACATAAACAATATTAAAAAGAAAATGGGAAGTATTTATATAGAGGCTACAATTAAATGCAACTAAAAAGTATGAATCTCTTAACGACACTATAAATTTGAAAATTAGAAAAACGAAAAGAGTAAAAAATTGTGTCCTCCATATTAAACTATTTGAAAACAAGAACCAGATGTTTGTACCAGAAAATTCTATCAACCATTCAGGAAACACACCTTTTCAATCTTGTATAAATTCTTCCTAGAGAACACATAAAAGTAGGGGCCCAACAGGTCATAATATAAGACTAGTATAACTATGAAATCAAAATCAGAAAGGGAGTATACAATGTAGGGAAACCACAGACTATTCCATTCATGAATTTATGTGGGAAAAAAAAAACCCTCAAAAACATAACAATACCAGAAAAAAAGAAATGCAATTGTAGAAATTCAAAGGTGATTTAATGCTAATAAACAGAACTATAATTTGCTATGTAGGTAAGGGAGAAAATTATTTTCTCACTGGGTAAAGAAAAAGGACTTGATAAAATTAAATATCAAATTTTTTATAAAATAATTTTTTTTTTTAGCAACTAGGCAAACAACATACTTAATGGTAAAATATGAGAATCCTAACTGTTAATATCAGGGCCAATATCCACTAACGTTGTCTTGCCTTTCCAGCCCCCAAAATAAAAGGAAAAAAAATCACAAGGTGTGGAAAGGAAAAAATAAAACTGTTGACAAACAATTGATAACATTTCTCAATATAAACAACTGAAAAGAATACACAGAACAATTCCTGGGAGATTAGATGTTTCAGTAAGCCTACTAAATATAAGATCACCATGTAAAAAATCCATTGCATTTGTACAGAGCAGAAAAAAAAAAAAGAAAAAAAATAAAGTTATAATGCAAAACAAAAAAATAGTACCTAGAAATTCATAAAAATTTATGACATCTATGAAAAATATATACAGAAAGACAGTAAAGAAAATCTCCATAACATATTCATGGATTAAAAAAAAGTTTCAATGCAATTTGAATTAAAATACCAACAAGAATTTTTTTTAAAGGAAATTGACAAACTGATTATAAAATGTAGAGGAAAAAAACTAAGGCTAACAAAATTACTCTTCTGAAGAAGGTGGAAGCTTACTCTATCAGATATCAAAATGCATGATGAAAATGTGATTAGAGCACTATGGTACCAGTATAGACATAGACAAACAGGTAAACATAAAGAAACTACAAACAGATACATGCATCTATGGAAAGTTGATACACGACAAAGGTGATATTACAGATCATGGGGAAATGAGGAATGCTATGTTAAATGGTGATGTGACAATGGGAAATCCATATAGAAGTATCTATGTAGAGCCTTATACCATAAGGTACAAGAAAATAAAATCCAAATAGATTACAATTAAATGTCACAGTCAAAACTTTAAGCTTTTAGACTACCTTTTCAGAGTCTATCTTAAAAACTCAGTTGGAAAGGTTTTCTTTGGCAAGACGCACACACTCACGTGTACAAATATTAACTAAAGAAGAATACATATTAAATATAATTTTAAATTTGTTAAAATATATGTAGAGGAAAAGATAAATCACAAACTGGAAGAATATGGAATCAACAAGAATTTGGGGTACCTGAGTGACTCGGTCGGTTAAGCATATGACCTCGGCTCAGGTCATGAGCTCTCATGGTTCATGGGTTCAAGCCCCACCTCAGTATCTGTGCTGACAGCTCAGAGCCTGGAGCCTGCTTTGGATTCTGTCTCTTCCTCTCTCTGGCCCTCCCCTGCTCATGCTTTGTCTCTGTCTCTGTCTCTCTCAAAAATAAACAAAATGTATAAAAATGAAAATAACAAAAATTGATGCCAGAATATCAAAACAACCACTACAAATACAAGCATCTAATAGAGAAAAATGACAAAATTCACCACAGTGAAGCTCAAAAGGGAGATTAGTTTTAAGAGGGAAATGAAGATTTGGGGTCTGTTGAGTTTTAAAATGATGGCAGAAGTTGGGAATCAATCTAACCAAAGGCCTGCAAATTGGTACAGGGATCAAAAAGATGTGGGAGGGAACACTTGCTTAGCCTGGTGATTGGGGCAGGGAGAATGGAGTGGTAAGGAGCTCAAGAGATGCTCAGCCAGTCAACTGTTTTTGTTTCATCCTGTATCCTGGCTCCAAGCTTGCTGTTGCCCCTGCTGACCCCTTCCTGCAACATGGATTGACTTGCTTCTTATTGGCTTTTCCTTCCTTCATCTTCTGTGGATCATAAAAGTTCAACTTTTTCTTCTTCCTTTATTATCCAAGGGTATCTTTCTCAATGGCTGTCTTTATCTCCTCCACTCTTTTTGTCCCTGTGAGCTTACAACGTTTTTTTATCCTCTGCTGTTGATTTGGTGAAGGGTAAAGATAAATTCATATACCTAATAGGCCATGATTTACATGAAAGCCTCAACTTTAATGTTATTGCTAAATTATCACCATTCACAGTCAGTTGAGATCTGTAGGCTCTCTGGGTCTCAACTGTATTTCATTATAGACAACTATATTCTTTGGGTATGAATTTGGCTCCAGCACTTACCAGCTATGTTGGGCAGGATAAGCTATTTATTGTGTGTAGCACATGTCTATCATTTTGGCCCATTCCACCTGGTAGAATAGTAACACCCATATTATGGATACTTGACTATTATCTAGACATAAGGTTTTCTCCTGACTTTACTGGGCTGCTTTCAACTAGAGGATGAATGTCTATCCCTAAGGGATATTATAGGGGATTTCCAGTTTGGTGGGGACATTATACTGAATGATCGTTGATATTTTCCTCTTGAGATTCTAATTCCACTTTTCTCTTTTGGTTTTTTTAGTTATTTTGAGGGGCAGCAGCAGCATTCAGCCTGAGAAAAGCTGAAATCAAACTTAACTGATCATTGGTCTATTCTTTATGGACCCCTCTTGGGGACTGCCATAGAATATCCTGCTGAATTTGGCATTGTGGCCTGGATGCCCAACAGTTTGGGGATCTGATCTCAGTCTTGTCTTTAACATGCTAAATGTTATAGTCTTAATCCCAGCTCACTGCTTTAGTTTCTTTATAGGGAAAAAGAAGGGGAGAGCCTCACCAAGAAGGTTTGGTCCAGCCATGAATGAATATGAAATCTTAGAGAGAAGGCTGGGCTCATAGTGAGAAAATAATGCTGGCATTAATCCACTTAGAATTGCACAGTGCTTCCACCCCCCACCTACAATGTGGATTGGTTTAACACCCTTTGTTGGTGTTACTTGGCCATTCCCTTCAAATGCTAATGACCAGCTAGTTTAACACCCTTTATTGGTGTTATTCGGACAATCCCTTCAAATGTGAATGAATAGCTTGCTTTGTTTCCACAGACAGGGGAGCCAAATAACTACAGGGCCTAGAAGCAAATTATTTCTCTGGTATAGACCCACCCTGAATGATGAATTGGGCTCTATGGTGCTGTTTCACTGAAGACTGATACTTCCCTACCCATCGCAAACCAGGCCAAAGAAGGAGCTAAACCATTTTCTCCTCATTATCACCTCATTAAGCTCCCCAGGCCAGTGCAGGGCTGGGTTAGAGGCCTGCTACAGGTAGCTTAATGAGTTTCTTATTTATAGGCCCCTGCGCTGTTGTGCAAAAGCTTGTTATTCCCAGGCTTGGAGTATGCCATTTTCTAAAGGGAGTTAAGGCATGCAATTATCAAGCATCTTAGTATGGGCATCACACCACTTCTTGGCCACTGGATCAACACTAAATAAATACATTTGCTAGATCTGTAGAATTTGATAGCGTGCTGTGATGTTTATCCCAATTTTCTCATTTTCATCTTCTACCAACAGAACAGATGCTGCCCCAGATGTGGAAAATGCAGATGTTTGCCAGCTTCAAGATAACTCCAAATTCATAACTGTACGTGGCATTCAATAGACCCCTTGGTTTGATTTTTGAGGGGGAAAATCTGTCCTCCCCCCCAAAATGTTGTCTAATTTTTTTTTGTTTTGTACGTGACTCAGAGATGACATTTGAGACATGAAAAAGCAGTTTCAATTTTAGTTCTCACATGAAGATATTAAAAATTGCTGTAAATCATATGCAAATATACAAGACCATAATCAGTGTACCATATATTGAGTTTTAAAAAATTACTAAAATTTCAGGCAATGAACATTCATTAGACACTGACTATGTATATGGTCTGGCATTGAGCAAGGTACTGACAAGGCAAACATATAAGTCACTGTCATAGGTGTAAAAAAGTTTATCATCTGAAGAAGTCGTAGCAGTCATAACTTAGGTGTATATAGAGATACATATGTTTAGTCAAGTGTGTGCATATAAATATGTATGTATGTGCATATATTTCTTCTCCACAAAGACAGTATATATTGAAATAAGGAATTATTTTAAAGAGAAATAAAAGTTGGTTGTAAAGGACAGGCCAAATAATAGATGCAACATCTGTTGTCACAAAACTATAAATAGTGACTTATGATGTCAGAGCAAAAGCCATATAAAATGGAACCAATTAAAAGGTGAATGACAAAAGGGGCGCCTGGGTGGCTTAGTTAAGCGGCCGACTTTAGCTCAGGTCATGATCTCACAGCTTGTGGGTTTGAACCCCACATTGGGCTCTGTGCTGACAGCTTAAAGCCTGGAGCCTGCTTCAGATTCTGTGTCTCCCTCTCTCTCAGTACCTCCCCCACTCACACTCTATCTCTCTCTCTCTCTCTCAAAAAATAAACAAACACTAAACAAGAAAAAGCTAAAAAAAGAAAGATGGATGAGAATCTGGTTGTATTTAGACAGTTTGGCAGATACAAAAAGTTCAAATATTTGAATGCCTGTGCTGGATGATATGGATTGTACAGAAATGAGTATGATAAACTCTCTCTTCCTCTTATATATGAATGAGTGGGGGTAAGGTAGGTACCTAAAGCCATACTAAGTTATTACCTAATTATGCATATTACCATACATAAAATTGCTCATTAGGAAAAGAAAAAACTAAAGTATTCTCCCAATTTAANCATATGAATGGGGGTAAGGTAGGTACCTAAAGCCATACTAAGTTATTACCTAATTATGCATATTACCATACATAAAATTGCTCATTAGGAAAAGAAAAAACTAAAGTATTCTCCCAATTTAAAAAATAAAATGGAATAGATGAGATAGAATTGGAGCTCAGACATACTAGGATAGGAAGGTGTCAAGAGTGGTTGCTTCTATATTTTCAGATGGGACAAACATAGGAGCAATATGTGGTTATCAGGACCTTCAAAGATAGACCCATTGTCTTCAAGTTATATTTTCAGTACCTGCCCATTTTCACTTGAGTTTTATATATTAGAGATGGCTGACAGAGACAAAGAAATGGTTAAATCTCACCCTACTCTGTACTATTTCTGCACAAACAGCTCACAAAGGTGTAAGATAGGAGATGGCAGGTTACATTCAGAAAATATAGATTAATTTATCCTGATAAGAACCTGAAGTATATGCATAATAGAAGAAATGGATTAGAGAAAAAAAAAAGTGTAGGTGAGAATTAAAGAAAAGGTGGATCAATAAGATCAGGATAAGATTTTCGAGCTTTGTTCTTGAGGCAGTAAAGATAATTTCTCTTCTCTTCCATTTTTCCCCCAAGAATTGGAAGGAATGATCAGATGGTTCACATAGACTGGTAAAAGGAAAAACTCGAATTTGAGAGATCATTTAGGGGCCTAATCAACAGTGCAAGGTGGAAAAAAATGAATTTTCTGATAGAATAAAATGAAATCAAGATGAATTCATGATAGTTTAGGGTTGGAACACAATTCATAGTGAAAGGTTTGTATAATTGAAAATAACTAAAATTTCAAGTTTGGATAACTAGGGGAATGACTATATTGACAATATGTGAAAAATCAGAATTTGGTAGGGTGATAGATGATAAAAACTTACTTTTAGAATGTTAAGTTGAAAGTTCAGACATCTTTTGCAATGGCATGTCCAGCAAGCAATGGCAAATTTGAAGCAGTAGCTTGAAAAAATATTCTCATTTATTGTATAGTAGCAATTATAAGACAATGTAGAAAGAAAATGGGAAGTATACGGGGAAAGAAGAGAAATTTGAGGAGAAAATAGGTTAGTTCAGTTTCACATGTAAGAGGAATATTCAAGATGAAATAGATGATGAACAGTGTCAAATGTTCTAAAAAATATTCAATAATTGAGGAAAGGTGATTATATTTGCTGGCCATATGGTAAGAAATTAACAGCTGAATATTCATCTATAAGTTTTTGGCTATTAATAGGTATTAAGAGAACATTTCATCCAAAAGCAATGGAATACATATTCTCCTTAAGTGCACATGAAATATTCTCTAGGGTAAATGATATGTTAGGCAACAAAACAAGTCTAAGAAGATTGAAATCATCTCAAACATCTGTTCAACCACAGTGGTATGAAGCCGGAAATCAATTAGAAGAAGAAAACTAGAAAATTCACAAATATGCATTTGGCTATTAATAGGTATTAAGAGAACATTTCATCCAAAAGCAATGGAATACATATTCTCCTTAAGTGCACATGAAATATTCTCTAGGGTAAATGATATGTTAGGCAACAAGTCTAAGAAGATTGAAATCATCTCAAACATCTATTCAACCACAGTGGTATGAAGCTGGAAATCAATTAGAAGAAGAAAACTAGAAAATTCACAAATATGCATAAATTAAAAAGTATGCTACTGAATAACCAGTGAACGGATCAAATAAAAATAAGACAAAAATACTTTGAGACAAATGGAAATACAGCATACCAATACTTGTATAAGATGCAGCAAAAACAATTCTAAGAGGAAAGTTCATAGTGATAAATGCCTATATCAAGAAACAAGAAAAATCTCAGCCTAACTTCATACCTCAAGTAACCAAAAAAGAATAAAGCCCAAAATTAATAGAAGGAAGGAAATAAAGTTCAGGAGAAATTTTAAATGAAATAAGAACTAAAAGGACAAGAGAAAGATCAATGGCAGTAATTGTTGGTTCTTTGAAAAGATAAAGTTGACAAGCCATTAGTTAGACTCAGGAAGATAAAAAGAGAAGACAAAAACTGGAAATGAAATAAGAGATGTTACACTTGATACTACAAAAATACAAAGAATTACAACAGACTACTATAAACACTTACACATCAACAAAATGGACAACCTGGAAATGGATAAATTCCTGGAGGCATACACAACCTACCAAGACTGAATTGTGAAGAAATATAAAATCTAAACATTGAACAGTAGAGACTGAATTGGTAACAAAAGTATAGGACCACATAGCTTCACTGGTAAATTCTACCAAACATTTAAAGAATAATTAATACCAGTTCTCAAACTCTTTCAGACCCTGAACTCATCTTCTCCACAAATCAAATCTATACCCATTTATGGAACAATTCTTCCCTAAGAAGAACTGAGGACTGACTGAATAGCTCCTGTGTAACAAAGAGGAGACCGTATAGAGAATAAAACAGATGGGGACATGGTAACTCAGAGAACCCTTATCTCCAAGTGATGCAAATTGCACTGGAGAGAGACAATATGGAGACATTGTGAGCAGATTCTTTTGCCCTGTGACATAAAACTTCCAAACTTATTTTAAGAGGTCAGTATTACACTGATACCAAAACCGGACAAAAACACCGCCTTACCCTATCCTCCCCCCAAAAGAAGAAAAGGACGGGCCAGTATCCCTGATAAACACAGATTCAAAAATCTTCAAAAAATATTAGCAAATCAAATTTTAAAAATTAGCAAATCATATACCACGATCAAGTGGATTTATTTCTGGGATGCAAAGATGGCTCAATGTCCACAAATCAAGCAATGTGATATACCACATTAACAAAATGAAGATAAAAATTATAATCAGGGAGAGCAAGTTGACAATATAGAAGACCCTAAACTCATCTTCTCCACAAACCAAATCTATACCCATTTATGGAACAATTCTTCCCCAAGGAGAACTGAGGACTGACTGAATAGCTCCTGTGTAACAAAAGACTGATGAGACCGTATAAAGAATAAAAGAGATGGAGACATGGTAACGAAGGGAACCCCCCCTTTCCCAATGATGCATACTGCAGTGGAGAGGGACAATAAGCAGATTCTTTTGCCCTGGGGCATAAAAAGTCACTGCGGTTTAAAAGAGCAACTAAAGTATAAAGAAACCAGCCCTAGAACCTTGACAAGCATTTGGGGAACTGCTGGATCTCTCTCTAGGTCAGAGGAGCAGGCAAATGCCATGGTTAACATTTTCCTTCTGTCATGATAACCCAGATAAGAGATGCCAGAACTGACCTCCTGACTCCGTGAGACCCAGACCCCTTACCCACACCAGCCCCAGCAGACCTCCCAAGGGAGCCCCAGGATGGTGAATACTTGAACACTTATGATAGTACTCACACTATTAGCTCCACTGTCTTGCCAAAATGACATAGATGAAAAGCACCCGGAAACACCTTCAGGCCTGCACACCTTTGGCTCCAGATGACTTGTCAGTGTATCCCTGGTGCAGAGAGCTCAGGGACCACTCACGCTTACCTTTCCTTTGGAGGACTTTCTAGAGAGCCCTCTGTGCAGAGAAACCTGGGACTGCTCTGGCCCATGCTCACTTTGAGTTAAGCCATCCTGCCAAGGCAGCCCCATAACAAAGTACTCAGGAACCCCCAACCCATGCTAGCCAGCCAAAGTTACCAGACACACAATCTACATAAGGAATGACCATACACAAGATCATTTTCTCGAGTTTAGAAGAAGCCGTTCCATATACTTTATAGAAACACAGGAAGTCAAGAAAAATGAGGAGACAGAAATATGCTCCAAATGAAAGAATAAGACAGAACCTCAGAAAAAGAACTAAATGAAATGGAGATAAGCAATCTGTCTGGAAAAGAGTTCAAAGTAATGGTGAGAAAGATGCTCCCTGGAGTGGACAGAAGATTGGATAAACTCAGAACTTCAACAAGGAGATAGAAAATATTTTAAAAAGCATAGCTGAACAATACAGTAACAAATGAAAAAAAAATACACTAGATGGAATCAACAGTAAATTAGAGGATGCAGGGAAAAAGCTGAACAACAAAAAAGAAAAAATACTTAAAAATGAAAATAGGTTAAGGGAGCTTTGGGACAACATCAAGCAAACAAACATTCACATTATAGGGGTCCCAGAAGGAGAAGAAACAGAGAGAAAGGGACAGAAAATTTGTGTGAAGAAATAATAGCTGAAAACTTTCCTACCTGGGGAAGGAGACAGACATTCAGGTTCAGAAAGCACAGAGAGTTCCAACCAAGATGAACTCAAAGGTGTCTATCCCATGACACACAATAAAATATTGAAGATTAAAGATATATAGAGAATTTTAAAAAGCAACAAGAAAGAAGCAACTAGTTATGTGCAAGGAAAACCCCAAAGTGTATCAGCTGATTTTTTAGAAGAAATTTTTCAGGCCAGAAGGCAGTAGCATGACCTATGCAAAGTGCTTAAAGGAAGAACAAACAACAATCCTACAACTAAAGATATCCAGTAATAGTATCATTCAGAATTGAAGGAAAAATTAAAAGTTTCCCAGACAAAGGTTAAGGGAACCCATTACTACTAAAATGGCCTTACAAAAAATGTTAAGGGGACTTCTTTAAGTGGAAAAGAAAAGCCCATAATTAGAAAAAAATTATGGACAGAAAATATGTCATGAATAAAAGTAAACATACAGTGACAAGAGTAAAACAATCACTTATAAAGCTAGTATGCCGAAAATAATCACTTGAATCATATCTGAAAAGTAATTCAAGGAGACTCATAAAAAATATATGATATATATGAAACATGAAAGGGGGAGTAAAAATAAAGTACTTTAAGGATGTGTTTGTTTGAACTTAAGTGACTTATCAACTTATAGAGTAGACTGCTGTATACTTAGGATGTTATAGGTTGAACCTCATGGAAACCACAAATAAAAAACCTATCATATCCCCAAACTAAAGCGAAGAATGACATGTAAAATGTCATCAGTGACAAAAGAAAAAGAAAGCAACAGAGAACTACAAAAATAACCTGAAAACAAGTAAGATGGCAGAGTATATGCCTACCAATTATTTTAAATGTAAATTGTCTAAATGCTGCAATCAAAAGACATAGGGTTGGATGGATAAAAACACTAAAGACACATACAGACTGAAAGTGAAAGGACGAAAATGGAAGCAAAAAAGAAAAAAAGAAAAGAAAAAACCTGTGGTAGACTTTAAAACAAAGAATGTAACAAGACAAAAAGAAGGGCATTACATAGACATAAAGGGATCAGTCCAAAAATAGGATATAACAATTATAAATATCTGTACACCCAACACTGGAGTACCTAAATACATAAAGCAAAGATTAGCAGACATAAAGGGAGAAATTGATAGTAATTTAGTAATAGTAGGGGACTTTAACATCCCACTCACATCAATGTATAGATCATCCAAGCAGAAAATCAATAAGAAAAGAGTTTCTTTGAATGACACATTAGACCAGATGGATTTAATAGATACATACAAATCAATCTACCCCAAAACATCAGAATACACATTCTTTTCAAGTACATATTGAACATTCTTGAAGATAGATCACATGTTAGGCCACAAAACAAGTCTCAATACATTTAAGAAGACTGAAATCTTATCAAGCATCTTTCTAGTCAAAATGGTGTGATACTAGAAATCAATTACAAAAAAATATAAAACTGGAAAACATACAAACACAAGGAGGCTAAACAACATGCTACCAAATAATCAATGGGTCAACAAAGAAATAAAGAAGGAAATTAAAAAGAAAACCATGAAAATGTGGACAAATGTAAATGAAAATACAATATTTCAAAACTTTGTAGGACACAGTGAAAGCAGCTCTTAGAAATTTATAGTGATAAAGGCCTACCTCAAGGAACAAAAATCTCAAAAAATATAACCTCACATCTAAAGGAATTGGAAAAAGAATAACAAAGCCCAAAGATATTAGAAGAAAGAAAATAATACAGATTTCAGTTGCAATAAATAAAATGCAGACTGAAAAGCAATAGAAAAAAAATATCAAACTCAGAGCTGGTACTCTGAAAATATAAAAAATAATTGGTAAACATTTAGCCAGACTCATCAAGGAAAAAGAGAGAACCCAAATAAATAAAATCAGAAATGAAAGGGAATAAAGTAACAATACCATAGAAATACAAAGAATTATAAAAGAATGTTATGAAAATTATATGCCAACAAATTGGGCAAACTAAAAGAAATGAATAAATTCCTAAAAACACAGAATCTTCCAAAAGTGAATCAGGAAAAAAAAAACAAAACAGAAAATCTGAACAGACCAATGATTAGTAACGACATAGAATCAGTAATTTAAAAACTTCCAACAAACAAAAGATTCACAGGTGTATTCTATCAAACATTTAAAGAAGAGTTAATACCTATTGTCAACTGTTCCCCCCCCCAAAAAAAATGGAAGAGAAAGGAAATCTTTCAAATATATTCTGTGAGGCCAGAATTACTTTGATACTAAGACCAGAGAAAGACACCAGAAAAAAAGAAAATTAAAGGCCAATATCTCTGATAAACATATCAAAAAAAAAAAACCTCAAAGAAGTATTAGCAAACTGCATCGAATGATACATTAAAAAGTTTATTCACGAGGATCAAGTGGGATTCAAGGATGGTTCAATATTTGCAAATTAATCAATGTGATACACATTAACAAAATAAAATATAAAAATCCTATCTCAATAGATGCAGAAAGGGCATTTGACAAAATTCAATATGCATTCATGATTAAAACTACCAACAGAGTGGGTCTAGGGAGAACATACCTCAACGTAATTAAGGCCATATATGATAGAATAACAGCTAATATCATACTCAATAGTGAAAAAGTTTTTTCACTAAGTTCAAAACAAGACAAGGGTATCCCGTCTCACCATGTTTTTTCAACATAGCACTGGAAGGCCTAGCCACAGGAATCAGACAAGCAATGAAAGGTATCCAAAACATTAAGAAATCAAACTGTCATTATTTGCAGATGATATACTATACATAGAAAACCCTCCAGTCTCTTCCAAAATTTCATTAGAATGAATTCAGTAAATTTTCAGAATAAAAGTTGATACACAAAAATATATTCATATATACTAATAACAAAATAGCAGAAAAAGAAATTAAGAAAATTTCATTTACAGTTAAACCAAAAAAAAAAAAATCCCTAGGAATAGACTTAACCAAGAAAAGTCAAGTCTTATACTCTGAAAACTAAAACATAGATGAAAGAAATCAAAGATGACACAAATGGTAAGATAGTCCATGCCCATGGACTGGAAGAATATTGTTAAAATGTTCATACTATCCAAGCAATCTAGAGATTCAATGCAATTTCTATGAAAATACCAACAACATTTTTTGCAAAACTGGAACAAATGATCCTAAAATACGTATGGAACCACGAATGGCCTTGTGTAGACAAAGCATTCTTAAGAAAGAAGATCATAGCAGCACTCTCCACAATAGCTAAAACATGGAAAGAGCCTAAGTGTCCATCAACAGATGAATGGATCAAGAAGATGTGGTTTATCTATACCATGGAATACTACATGGCAATGAGAAACAATGAAATCTGGCCATGTGTAGCAACATGGATGGACCTTGAGGGTGTTATGCTGAGCGAAATAAGTCAGGCAGAGAAGGACAAATACCATATGTTTGCACGTATAGGAGGATTAGGAGGAACTTGACGGAGGACCAAGGGGGAGAAGAAGGGGGGAAATGGTGGGGGAAAGGGAGAGAGGCAAACCATGAGAGACTCTTGAATGCTGACAAAAACTGAGGACTGATGGATGTGGGGGGGAGGGGGGATGGGCATGGAGGAGGACACTTGTGGGGATGAGCACTGGGTGTTATGTGGAAACTAATTTGACAATAAACTATTTGTAAAAAAAAAAAAAAAGATTCTATAGGAAAATAGACATTTATGATGAAATATTAAATGAAATCACAAATGCAAGTATGTATAGTATGAGTAAACTGATTATAAAATATGTAAGCTTTTGAACAATAATTTTTGAAATAGTTCTATTAAAGTAATGGAATTTGAAAAAAAAAAAAGAAAGAAGATCTAAAGCTAGAGGTATCACAATCTCAAATTTCAAGATATTCTACAAAGCTATTGTAACTAAAGCAGTATGGTAATGGCACAAAAATAGGCATATCAATAGAACAGAATAGAGAGTCCAGAAATAAACCCATATTTATATGGTCAACTAATTTATGACAAAGGATGTAATAATATACATTGGGAAAAAGACAGTCTTTTTAATAAATGGTGCTAGGGAAAATTGACAGCTATATGCAAACCAATGAAACTGGACCACATTTTTACATACACAAAAATAAACTCAAAGTGGATTAAAGATCTAAATGTAATTGCACCAAAACCCATAAAATACCTAGGAATGAACCTAACTGAAGAGGTAAAAGATTTTTACTCTGAAATTTATAGAACACTTATGATAGGAATTGAAGATGACACAAGCAGATGAAAAACATGCCATGCTCATGGATTGGAAGAAAAAATATTGTTAATATGTCTGTGCTACCCAAAGCAATCTACATTTTTAAAGCAATCTCTATCAAAACACAACCAGCATTTTTCACAGAGCTAGAACAATCATAAAATTTGTAGGGAACCACAAAAGATCCCAATAGCTAAAACAGTCTTTAAAAAGAAAAGCAAAACTAGAGGCATCCAAATTTTCTGGACTTAAAGCTATATTACAAAAATATCAACAAGACAGTATGCTACTGGCACAAAGACAGACACATAGATCAATAGAATAGAATAGAAAACCCAAAAATGGACCAACAACTATGTGGTCAACTAATCCTCAACAAAGCGAAAAAGAATATCCAATGGGGAAAAAGCAGTCTCTTCAACAAATGGTGTGGGAAAACTGTACAGCAACATACAGAAAAATGAAACTGGACCACTTTCTTACACAAAATAAATTCAAAGTGATAATAGACCTAAATGTGAGACAGGAAACCAACAAAATCCTAGAGAAGAACACAGCCAGCAACCTCTTTGACCTTGGCTATAGAAACTCCTGAGAAGACATATCTCTGGAGGTAGGAGAAACAAACACAAAAATGAATTATTGGGACTGCATGAAAAAACAAAAAACAAAACAAAATCCAAAAGATACTTCGGTACAGCAAAGGAAACAATCAGCAAAACTAAAAGGCAACAAGATAACAGAATAGGAGAAGATATTTGCCAATGACATATCTGATGAAGGGTTAGTATCCAAAATCTGTAAAACCTTATCAAACTTAACACCCGAAAAACAATCAAGTTAAGAAGTGGGCAGAAGACATGAATAGACATTTTTCCAAAGAAGGTATCCAGATGGCTGACAAACACATGAGAAGATGCTCAATATCACTCATCCTCAGGGAAATACAAATAAAAATAATGAGATACCACCTGTTAGAATAGCTAAAATTAACAACCCAGGAAACAACAGGTGTTGGCGAGGATGCAGAGAAAGGGCAACCTCTTACACTATTGCTAGGAATGCAAACTGGTCTAGCCACTCTGGAGAAGAGTATGGAGTTTCCTCAAAAAGTTAAAAATAGAACCACCCTGTGACCCAGCAATTGCACTACTAGTTATTTACCCAAATGATACAAAGTACTGATTTAAAGGGGCACATAAACTCCAGTGTTTATAGCAGCATTATCAACAAATTATGGAAAGAGCCCACATGTCCATTGACCAATGAATGGATAAGGAATATGTGGGGGGTGTGTGTGTGTGTGTGTGTATACACACAATGGGATATTACTCAGCCATAAAAAAAAAGAATGAAATCTTGCCATTTGCAACAATGTAGATGGAACTAGAGTGTATTATGCTAAGTGAAGTAAATCAGAGAAAGACAAATACCATATAATCTCACTCATGTGTGAAATTTAAGAAACAAAACTGATGAACATAGAAGAAAGAAAAAGAGGGAGGCAAACCATAAGAGATGATCTTAATTAATGTTAGAGGACAAACTAATTGTTGCTGGAGGGGAGGTGGGTGGGCCAATGGGCTAAATGGGTAATGGGTATTAAGGAGGGAACCTGTGATGAACACTGGTTACACACACACACACACACATTATGCAGCCATAAAAAAGGTGAAATCTTTCCATTTGCAACAGCATGGATCGACCTAAAGGGCATTATGCTAAGTGAAATAAGATAGAGAAACATGGATATCTTATGATTTCACTTATATATAGAATCTAAAACAAAACAAAGCAAATGAACAAATCAGAAACAGATCCATAAATACAGAGGACAACCTGATACCCACCAGAGGGGAAGAGAGTGTGGGGGTGGGCAAAATGGGTGAAGGTAAGTGGGAGATACAGGCTTCCAGTTATGAAATTAATAAATCACAATGATGAAAGGTACAGCATAGAGACTATCACCAATGGCTCTTTAATAGTGTTGTCTGGTGACAGATGGTAGTTACACTTGTAAGCATTGCATAACACAGACTTGTCCAAGAACTATGTTGTACACCTGAACTAATGTAACGTATGTCAACTATACTTGAAAAGAAAAAAGATGCAGATAATTTCACTTTGTTTACTTTGGTTCAATCATGCCATTAAGGAACTATAATTTTTCCTCTATTAGTACTTAAACTCTGTGCTAATACTAAATAAACTAAATTTATTCATTCATCAAACAGGCAGTAATCATATAATCATCTCAATACATGTACAAAAAGCATTTGACAAATTCGATATCCATCTATGATAAAAACTTGTAACAGTGTGGGTATAGAGGAATTGTACCTAACTGTAATAAGGGACATATAGGATAAGCTCACAGTTCACCTCTATTAGCTGGAAACTTTCTAAGATCAGCATCAGGACAAGGATGCCACTTTTATTCAACATAGTATTATAAGTTATATCCAAGCAATTAGGCAAGAAAAATAAATAAAAGGCATTCAGAAGAATGTGAACAGAGAAAGTGAAACTCTCACTATTGGCCGATGAAATGGTATTATAATATATAGAAAATCCCAAAGACTCCACCCAAAAGAAAAATCTGTTAGAACTAATCAACAAATTCAGTACAGTTGCAGGATACAAAATCAAAATACAAAATCTGTTCCATTTCTATACACAGATAAACTACCAGAAATTAAGAAAACAATTCCATTTACAAGTTCATAAAAATGAATAAAACATCTAAGATAATTTAACCAAGGAGATGAAAGACCTGTACACTGAAAAGTATAAGACATCAATGAAAAAATTGAAGCAGACACAAATAAATGGAAAGATATTTTGTGTTCCTGGATTGCAAGAATTAATATTATCAAAATGACCATGCTACATGTACAAACCAATCTATAGATTCGGTTCAACTGCTACCAAAGTTACAATGGCATATTTCACAGATACAAAACAAACAATTCTAAAATTTGTATGGAATCACAAAAGATCCTGAATAGCCAAGGCAATCTTGGAAAAAAGAACAAAGTGGGAAGCACCAGGTTTCCTTTTTTTCAAACAATAATACAAAGGTATAGTAATCAAAACAATATGATATTTACATATAAGCAGATACATTTAAATGGGACTGAATAGACAATCCAGAAATAAACCATGCATTTACGGTCAATTTATGACAAAGGCGGCAAAAATATGCAATGAGTAAGATAATCTCTTCAATAAATGGTGGTGGGAAAACTGGCCAGCCACATGCAAAGGTATAGAACTGGAAAAATACCTTATACCATACACAAAATTAACCACAGTGGATCAAAGATTTGAACATAATCGCTGAAGCCCTAAAATTCCTAGAAGAAAACTTGGTGGTAAGCTCCTTGACTTCAGTCTTGGTGAGGGGTATTTGAGTTTGACACCCAAAAGAAAGCAGCAATAACAAAACTAAACACATGAGATTACATGAAGATACAAAGTTTGTGCACAGCTAACCAAACCATCAACAAGACAAAAAGGCAACTTGCTGCATGGGAAAAAAAAATTTGCAAATGATATATCTGATAATGGGTGAATATTCCAAATATATAAACTCATACAACTCCATAACCAAAACACCAACCTGGTTAAAAACTGGGCAGAGGGTCTCAACGGACATTTTTCAAAGGAAGACCTACAGATTGCCAATGATGTATGAAAATACGCTTAACATCAGTTGTCAGGTAGATGCCGCTTAAAACCACAATGAGATATCTCTTCACCTGTCAGAATGGCTACTATCAAAAAGACAAGGAGATAAGAAATGTTGGCGAGGACGTGGAGAAAAGAGAATCAAAGGGAATCCTTGCACACTGTTGCTAAACTGGTGCAGCCACTATGGAAAACAGTAAAGAGGTTCGTAAAATATTAGAACTAAAATTACCATATGATCTAGCCAACTCCACTAATGGGTATTTATCCAAAGAAAATGAAAAATCTAGCTCAAAAAGATATCTGTACCCCGATATTTATGGCAACATTATTTACAATAGCCAGGATGGAGAAACAACATGTCTGTCCATGGATGAATGGATAAAGTAAACATGGTATTTACATACAATAGATTATTTAGCCATTAAAAAGAAGAAATCTTGTCATTTGCAACCACATAGATAGATCTTAAGGAGAGTATGGTCAGTGAAAAAAAAATGAGAAAAGACACATGTCCTATGATTTCACTTATATGTCCAATCTAACAAACAAAACAAATACCAGCCTCATAGATAATAGAGAACAGAACAGTGGTTGGTTTCCAGAAGCAAGGGGTATGAGATGAGCAAAATGGGTGAAGAAGGTCAACAAGATACAAATATGGCGAATAACAATAAATTTGAAAAATTGCATAAAATGAGTATATATGACAAAAAATTACCAGAATGGACACAGGAAGAAATGGGAAAACTGCATAGTTCTGTATTTTTAAAGAAATTAAATACCTAATTTAAAACCTTTCCACAAGAAAAACTTCTGGCCTGAATAGCTTCACAGGTAAACTATTCCAAATATCAGGAGGGGAAAAAGAGCATCAATCATACACAAATGCTTCCAGTAGTATTAGAATAGGAATAGTTTCTAATTAATTTTAGGAGAAAAGCATAAATCATGCAACCAAAACCCAACAATAACATATACCCTCCCGCCCCCAAAAAAATCCCAAAATAATATTATAGGCCAAAAAATATTTTTTTGAATGTAGACAGAAATACCTCAAAGTATTGACAAAGTCAATCCTGTTCCCTTCTTAAAGAAGGACACCTAGGTGGGTTTATTCTAGCAATGCCAGGGTGGATTAACTTACAAAAATAAACTGAATTTACCATGTTAATATATTATAGGAAAGAAAGCTTATGATTTCAATTGACCCAAAAAAGTATGTGATAAAATGTAATACCCTTTTATGACTTAAATACACATATGCATATACAAACTAACTCCTCAAACTGAAGAATCAAGAGAAACTTGTTTAATCAGAAGGCATTTACAACTTTTTTTAAAGTGAAAAACTAGAGCAATGTTTTGCTTCCATGAAGTACTGTACTAGAGGTCCTAGCTAATGCAAAGAAATAGACATTAAAGATATATGGCGGGCACAAACTTCCAGGTATAAGTTCCAGGACATAATACAACAATACTGTATTATGTAGTTGAATGTTGTAAGAGGGTAGATCTAAAGGTTCTGACCACAGTAAAGAAATGGTAACTCTGTGAAGTGATGGAGGTGTTAAGCCTACTGTGGTTAATCATTTTGCAACATTTAAGGGTACTAAATTATGTTGTAAGCCTTGAACTTACACAGCATTCTATATCAATTATATCAAAGCTGGAAAAAATTAAAGGTATATGGAATGGAAAGGTGAAATTAAATGATTCACAGAACACTTGTGCTCCTAAAAACTCCAAAAGTACCTACAAAATCCAATACAATAAATGAATTTAACAAAATCCCTGTCTATAAGGCGAATCAATAAATATAAATGAATTGTGTTCTTGCAGCAAACTTTTAGAAAATGAAAATACCATTTATAAGAACATAAAATCAAGTTGGAGGAATAGATCTTATAAAAATATGCAAGTGTTCTGCACTGACAACTATAAAACATTACTGAGAGAAAATAAGGCTAAAATAAGTGGGATATAGTGCATGTATAGATTGGCTGGCAGTTTTCCCAAAATATGTCAAATTCCCAGAAGATTTCATTTTGTGGATATTTACAAATAGATTCTAAAATTTTTATGGAAACAAAAGACTGAGAATAACCAAAACAATCTAAAATAACATAGCTAAAGAATTTATACCAACAGATACAAGACTTCTAAATCTATAGTAATTAGCAATGTATTATTGGTACAGTGACAAATAGATCAATGGAATAAAAGTCTAGAAATAGACCTGCAAATATGTAAACACTTCATTTATGAAATAATTACTGGCAGGAAAAACAAGGTTTCTAAACCAATGTCAGCAAAGTTACCATTGTCTTAACTACTAATGTAGATAATCACTTTGAGATTGTCACACCATTTTATAGACAAAAAAAACCTATGTTTTAACTCCTTTTAAGGTGAAGCTTCTATTTTCCTAAATTTTGAAAAAATTTCATAATCTTCTCAAAACTAAAATTGACTTGGGCATGTTTTACATTGATATTTTATCACATGACTTAAATATATATCAAGTGAGCTTTATCAGAATATTAAAATAACTAAGGAAATCATAGACATAACTTACATAATATCTCTTTTCATTTCTAGGACACTGCAAAATCTTATTCTATAAATGTCTACATTCACATTTGAACTTCAAAGTGTTAAACTTATTTACCTCCAGGGAATGTCAAAGAGGTCAAATCTTCCTAAATATATGGTTTTCACACATAACACCATCTTGAAAACATCTGGACTTCACAGAAACCACAGGGTAAGGAATAATCCTTCAAGACCTAAAACAACCACATTCCTATCAGAGTAAAATGATTTTGTAAGAAAATGCTTGACTTTTCTATAACTACTATAAATATATATAGTCCTGTTCCTAATGTAGCTACTTTTGTATACTTTTAGGAGAAGGTCAGGCAAACATTCTCCCTGAAGATTCAAAAACCTGCTTTTACCCAGAGATAGAATCTCAGGGAGAAATTGATGGGCTGACCAAAGAGACCACCTTTTGGTAGCAGTTAGGAGTGCTGATTATCAATGGAAATTTAGCAAGTAGAACAAGATTTTTTCCAGGTGATATTTACAAATAGCATCCTTTTCTATCTTCCTGATACTTCACTATGAAACTAAGTCTGAATGTTCATCAGCCAATTAGAGTATGTATTCTTTTATGACAGGAATAAGGAAATAAAACTTTATTTATAAGGAATAAGGAAAATAAAATTGATTTATTTCATATAATAAAATCAATTATTAAAACATGAATAATATAATCATGATATTTAGTAACCCAATCCAGTAAGTAAATCCCACAAGCTTGCAATCAGATCTTGTGGGGCAATTCTTCTATAAGCAGCCCCTGACTTCATGTTGCCTTGGCCCACACTGAAGTTACAAGTCCCTACCATTTTGGAAACTTGTGCTACATCTTCAGGTTTGATCTGGGCGTTAGTATTTTCCCACTGTGGCAGGTAATTTCTCTGCTTGCCAAGAAAGTCATGGGAGAGAAGTCGGGACAAAGGACTGATTCAACAGATTTGTAGAAACCAAGGGCAGGATTTTCCATTCAAAGTGAATTGGAACTTGATGAAAAGAAGTTCACAAGGCAAATGGTTGAAGACAATTGAACTTGAAACTGACCCTGGGCAATAGATGTCAAAGTGCCCCCTGTGCAGCCACCAGGGCTGCCAACCCAAGAGGATTTGGGGATTCAGGAAGGAGTCCCAATTTGAGCTCTTGCTCAACCATTCAATTTGGGTCTTGGGTGAGCCACTTTCCTTCTAAACCTGTTTTATTAATTCCAAAATCAAGAAAAAATACCTGTTATAATTATCTTGTGGGATTGTTCTGAAACAAAAAGGATAAAGATATGGGGACTCTCCATGGCCTCTGGCTTTTTTCTTTTTATAAATATGCGCTCTTTATATGGTTTATAAATATGGTTAGCAGTATCAGAGTGCTGCTGGAGCAAATTTTGGGGTGGGGAAAAAGGAGTCAAACATCTGGGTTTAAGTCCTGATCTAATCACTAAATAATACTCTGGATCAGACTGCATGATAAGTGCTTAGGATGCAAAGTTGAAAAAAAATCACTGGGGCTTCTTTAAAAGTATGGACTAGATAGTATCCTGAGATGCTTCTTGCAAGAGTATTACACATTTCCAGCCTGTTGAGCTGGTTTGCTCTAAACAATAAAATGTACAGATAGTAGGTATTCCTTCCACTTAAAAATGTTGTTTCAGCATGTAAGTTTCCAGTTCTTTTTTTCCCATGCTGCTCACATTGTTCAAGGATGTATTAACCCTCAAAAAACCCCAATGTACAAGGAGGTGAAGCAAGAAATGCAGTTTGTTGTTTTACATGCCCTGAAGTTTTAGGTGTTTTATTTTTCCTTCAGAATAATCAAACTTACCTTTCCTGATAAAACAATGAGTTGTTTTTTCATAAAGCTATACTTATTCAGTTTAAAGAACTGGATTTCATTCTGAGTTTGGATTGTTCCTCCATTTTTACACTGTGATAAAACACCCTTTTATGAAATAGTTTACCGTGCTGTTAGAGGTAGAATTCCAAAACATTGAAATTATACAAATATGGCAAGTTCCATGAATACAGTGAAAATGTACCATGTGATTGTCCATTTTGGAGAAAAATAATCCTAATAATTGCAACAGTAGCTCTTCCAAAGATTTGCCAGTCAAGGCTTATGTCCTACCGCCTCAGACTTTCCATGTGAGAATACAAATCAAGTTCTGGGTTTCACACTGGGAACTAAATCATGATAGCTTTGCATGACCTTTGAAATACTATGACTGGTCTCTGCATGTCTCACCCATATAACCTCACATGGGCAGATGAAGTTCCTAACTGAGGTGTACTAAGTAGTTGCCTTCCCATGTTAAGGCATTTTAAAGCCATACTACAATTTACTGTCTTCAGACATTGCCCAGGGATATGACGTAGTATGAAAACTAGTCTGTAACTACTATACACTTAAAAGGTTTATAACCTGATACCAAAAAGTCCAGACCTCAAGCCTGTTTGTAAAGAAGATTTAGGCTAGAAAACTCAATTTTTGAAAAACAAGGTAAAATTCAAGGACTGATATCAAAGACGGTCATGGAATGAATAGTTTTATTTAATGAGTAGATTGGAATGGCAAGAGGGAGCAGGGAGAAGGTTGAAAATTGTTAAACTGCACACAAGTTGGCATTTGCCGATTCCGAATTACGAAGGCCTCCCTGGAGCCCTGCTGAGCCTTTGCACTGCTAATTCCTTGTGTTTCATTTTTCTTTTAGATGCCTTTCCAGTGGTGCTAACAAAAACAAAACAAAACAAACAACAACAAAAACACCAGAAAAGAAATAACAACAAAACAAAATACAGCAGTCTCCAACATACTAAACAGCTGTCTCCAAGATCAGAAAGCATCAGAAAAGACCCTAAAGAGTTGTGTAATCCCAGAGGAAGATCTTGTTTAAATGGAGAAGCGCTTGCAGCAGAAACCTTGGAAATTTCAGGGAGTGGAATTTTATTGTCAGAACTTTCAGTGCAAGTGCAGCCACAGATCCTGGGAGCGTTAAATAAAAATTACCAACAAGCTGTCTTACCTGCGTGCACTCCATTGAAAGGAAGGGCAAACGTGAGCTAGTTGCGCTTGTACATCAGTCAAAACTCTGACAGCTACCCTGTGAAGTTTGATGAGCTGCCATGTGCTCCACTACCTAAGATACTCTTAACTGAACCATAAAAAGACAAATAAATTAGTAATTGCATCCCTCCTGTCAATGTCCTTTTGTGTGAACTTCTCAAGCTGTTGGTTAACATTGTCTGGAATGATTTATCAATATATTCTTAGGTTTCCTAGAAGAGACAGATAGCCTTGATTTTTTTTTTTTCCGAATTGTTTTCTGCATTGACTTAAGAAAATGATACAGATATTGCCAGTTTCTGGACCTCTCCGTTTATTCCCTGTTCTGCCTCCTCCCATTAGGAAATCAAACCAATAAGATTAACATAATCTTTCTTGGAATTGACTGTTCTTTTTAAATAGATCCCATGATAGACATGTGTAAAAATCAATAACAGGCTCCTCATTTGTCAAAGCTAATGACTAAACTCATTTTGAAGTTCAATAGTGGTTACTGGAGAGTGGCCACACATTATATATCTAATCCTGTAGGTCTCTTCACTTACTCCGCAGAAAAACAGAAAATGGAGGGCTTTGTTGCTTGACGCACAACATAAAAGCTTGGGTCTCCATTTTATTTGTACGAATTCATTTTTCCTCCAAAGAATGGCCCATTTCTTGATGGTCCATGCTAATATGTTCAAGGAAATACAAGGAAGAATGAATCTTATAACAGTTTTTAATGCCTTTTTCTCCCGCAACTGTTTTTAAAACCAATTGTGTTGTAAGCTCCTTCAATTAAATCTTTAACTCCTTTAGGTTATGGGCCATGTCTTACATATTTTTAATATCCCCGGAGAGACTAACATAGCGATTGGGTCACAGGTTAGCACAAAATAAAGACTTTTGTTGAATTAAACAGAATCAAATTATCCGATATCTTGGTCCATGGCATAGCAATTATCTTACACCAGACATTCATATCCAGTGTAAAGGACAAAAGATGTAGCTTTCAAGCAGACTCTTCTCTGATGGATGCCCTGCATCACAGGGTGGCGTAAGCAGTGTTTGCTTCTGAGATGTCCCTGCTCTCTCCCACAAAACCTTTTCCTGGAACCGCAAAAGGGTGAGAACTGACAGCTTTTAATAAAACATCCTCCTCGCTTTTAAATATCCTGTGATTATAGGTGTAAGCCAGCAGCAAAGCATCCTAAAAGCCAGACCAGAGACATGGGTGAAACAGGCGCATGACATATAGCCCCTAACTGATTGGGATTAGATTATTCAATTATTGTTAACAAAGGCAATATCTCACATCTGCATAATGCTTTATGCCTTCCATAGCCTCTTCACGTACACCATCTCATTCGCCAACCCCAAATCAAAACAACATTTCGTTTCCCTAGAAATTCCAAATTGTGGTTTACCGTGGCGTATTCCTCATTTCACCCGCAAGTTGCCGTTTTCTGGGCTCCAGGTTGTATATTGTATTGCATGCCCATTGGACACAGCCATCTCATGGAATCAATAGGTCAGACACAATTTGAAACTCCCTAGGTAATGGATTTTAAAACCTGCTTGAGGGTGGGGGAGAGAGACAGGAGGAGAAGGAATCCACAGAAACAATAACTGAAATGGAGTGATGCATTCATGATGGGAGCTGGAGAACTCCTGTTCTTTATAATAGCTTCTCAGGGGAGAAGCCGCCCTTTTCCAGAAGGAGGTGTCCTGGGAACAGCAAAGCCACCGCCATTCTGTTCTTTTGATGAACAGAAACCTTATCAGTGCAATCCCTCTTGAGAGTTGGAGGGATAAGGAAGGAGTTTAAAGACTTTTGAAAAATTTGGGTTGCAAGGGGAGGAAAGCCCAGCGCTCTGCTTGTTCATTTGGAGTATCTCCTGTGAAGGGGAGGGTGTTCTGCCAAATTCAGGCCCCTCTCAGAGCTCACAGACACTGACAGCTGATCTAAGCTCAGCGCATGAGTTTATTCTTGCCAGGGGAGAGGAGGAGCAGTGAAGTGAGAAGGATGTTGAATGAATTAAATACAAAGTATAAAAACAAAAACTCTCGCCTCGCCTCCAACTGTAAATATCACAATGTGATCATATTTTCAGCTGCAGCTGTGCGATGAGGATGTCAAAGCATCAGTCATTAAATAATAAGTAGCATAAATCATTTTGACTTAGGAATAAGACACAGACACCTTGCAGTTTTTAATTATGTTTAGAAGCTCAAAGTATTACACGGCTTTGTCTGTCTCATCCTTATTAAGACTATGGGGTTGGAAAAATCAAGGAAGCAGGTGAAACTTACACTGTGTCACATCATGGCTTGGTAGCATATATTAGGCAAAATAAGCTTCATTTTTCTTTCCTATCCATAGAATCCTCAAAGCCTTAATTATCCAGTGGCATAGAAGAAACCAACAAAGCCATTCTAGATCCAACAATTGGCTGTTTATGTGGTACAAAAAAGTTTAAGTTTGTAAGGAAAGGCACCGTCATATTATTAATACCTCTCATTTCTGTTTGTGTGTGTGTCTGTGTGTACATGTTTTTAAAATATATTGACATTTTCCCTCAGCAGCTTTATCAAATAATGGTTTATTATTATTAGGTTTGCCCTCTCTACTGGAGGCTTGGAAAATATTTTTTCAAAGGCAGCAAAAGAAGCCTAAATGTTGCTAATTCGGAGTTCAGGCTGTGTGAGTCTTCATTCCAGTTATATCTAATCAAATAATTTAGGGTTAATTTATGGGGACCTGACCCTTCCCACAGAGCCCAGGGGTTTGGGTACACAGCTGACTCTTGCACAACACAGGTTTGAACTGCATGGGTCCACTTTATGCAGATATTATATATATACACACACTACTCTAAATGCATTTCCACTCCCTAGAATTTTCTTAATAAAATTCTCCTTCCATAGTTTATTGTAAGGATATAGTATATATTACATATAAAATTATGTGTTAACCACTTGTTATTGGTAAAGCTTCTAGTCAACAGTAGGCTATTAGTAGTTAAATTTTGGAGGAGTTGAAAGTTATATGCAGATTTAGGGACTGCACAGGAGTGGGAGTTGAGGTGTGGGGTTAGTACCCCTAACCCTGTGGGCGTAGCACAGAGTACATGAAATGAAGAACAGGAGTGGAAAGCATTCTATAATGTGTTAATATATCTGGATACTATCTTGTAAACAGAAACATTTTTAAGTGGAGAAGCATCATGATTGAATCAAAGTTTTCCAGCAACAATTCTGGTTAAAGTAAGGAAGATAAAATGAGGAGAAATTAGAATCATGGTTTATGGGCATACTTCAGAAAAGAGATAACGGTTTAAGTCAGAGCAGTGGCAGTGGAAATGGGTAGAATAGGGGTTATTTGGGATCAAAGGCATTTTGAAGGTAGAACCAAAGACCTTGGTAACTGAATGTGATGCCGGAGTGAAGAAGCAAAAATAATGCTGATGTTTCTAGCAGAGTCTACAGAGTGGATGGAGATAATGATAGCCCATGTGAAGGATCCAAGACAATGGTGGAACTAGAAAAGGGGGTGCCACTAAGGGGTCCTGGGTCATAAAAGTTATGTGGCTACGACTGAGGTTTTTTAAAAATAATTTTTAAAGCTTATTTATTTTGAGAGAGAGAGAGCGAGAGCACACATGTGCACACCAGCAGAGGGAAGAGCCAAGAGAGAAGGAGAGAGAATCCCAAGCAGACTTTGTCTTTCTATGATGGTGCAGAGCCTGACACAGGGCTCAAGGTCAGGAACCATGAGATCATGACCTGAGCCAAAATCAAGAGTCACATGCTCAACTCACTTAGCTACCCCAGCACCCCATAACTGAGACGTTTTTTAGAGAAGAATGGCATGATCTCTTGTAGGTAATTTTCTCTCAGAGTAGCCAACAAACACTATAATGGGTTTTAATATTATACAAGGTTTATATTAGTATATATGTGATGTTTTTAAAAGGCCTGGAAACTGCAATAGGGTCAGGATGGTCGAATGGAAATCCCATCAGCTTATAAATTTAACCATCAGCTTATAAATCAGAAGTCATAGTCTCCCTTAGCCACCTGATTGACCAAAGAACCTGATCTCTACAGTTGTTCATTTCATAACTTGGGAACTAAGAGTAAGGATGGGATGTTTGTTTTTCCCTCCTCTCACCATATATATGGATCAAGTGAGGGGATTCATTTTTAGGCAGAGGGAAAACTACAAAGTGCAGCCTAAGTCCTGTGGATACAATTTTAACATGTTATTAGTTGGGTAATTAAAAATAAAAACTCTTCATTGAAAGTAATTTCTCAAAATATTTTCAGGAAAAGAGATTTAAATTCTATTAAAGGATTTAGTCACCTTTGGGGGTTCTCTCTCTCTCTCTCTCTTTTCAATTTCTGAGTACAGCAAATCTTTCTTTTGCCCAAATATTAAATCTATGAGGCTACAAATACAACGTTACACATGGTATACATTATAAAAACAAACCCTGAAACATTTGTCTGGGGCAAAATAAAAGAAACTGAAAAATTGAAGATGTCAAGCATTTTTACTTAATGCAAGATATTCCCATTATTTCTTTTCCTTTTAATAAAGTTCACACTTTGTTGCTCTCTTGAAAACCAATTCTTCCTAAAGCTTCTCTCTTCATCTTTAATATGACTCTTCTCTGAAGCTCTCATTTCTATCCAGGCAGTATTATTACATATCTTACAAAGTCGAGCATTAGAGATTAATTACATGTGAAGTACATCTGATGGCTCTGGGGTTTCTCTGGGTGGTAGTGAAGGCTACCCACTGGTGTCGTAAAAGCTGTGTAAATTTAATTAAAATGTAGCTATTTCATTGGGTCTACTATGCAAGTAGGGCTTCTGGTCTTCTGTAAAAAAAGAAGAAGGATATTGTATAACAACTCACAAAGTTAAAGGAGAAGGAACGCAATCCACCACGGTGAGTGAGAGCCTGCACAGGCTCTGTGCCGGGCACAGGATGGAGAAAACTCACAGAAAGGGAGAAGGTCCCCTATGTAATAGTCACACCTTCCAACCTCACCAAGCTCCTTCCAAGTGGTTCAAATCAGAGAGAATCCCAAGTGCACTTTTTAGCTCTCTTTCGGTTGTTTATTCAGAAAGCCCCAGAGGGTTGTAAGCAGATAGATATTAGTTTACTCCATGGTATTTCATTGGCATTTCATTCTCCCAACTAGCTAATTGAGCCTTTCCACCCTTACTCCTCCCTGGCACTTCCCCAATACTGAATAAACTTGAATTACTGACAGAGTCAAGTTTTTTTTTTTTTTTTTAGTGTTTTATTTATTTCTAGGAGAGAGAGAGAGAGACAGCGTGAGCAGGGGAGGGTCAGAGAGAGAGGGAGTCACAACTGAAACAGGCTCCAGGCTCTGAGCCGGCAGTCAGCACAGAGCCCGACGCGGGGCTCGAACCCACGAACCGCGAGATCATGACCTAAGCGAAAGTCAGACGCTTAACCAACTAAGCCACCCAGGCGCCCCTGACAGAGTCAAGTTTAACATCAAGTCTGACCAGGAGACCCACCTGCAGTTTGTAAGCCTCGTGGTATACATCTTCAAGGAGCGAGTCAGGAATTTCGATTCTCTGGAGAGAGAACTTTCTCTGAAGGCTCTAGCAAATTTGGTCATCTCTTCATTTTGTCAAAAAGTAGTAAGTTGCCACAGTGTGATTTGAAAATGGAAGGCAGACATTCTATAAAATTACTTCTATAAAAGCAGCACAGGATCTGTGTTAAACCATTTGGAAGAAGTGTGAATAACAGTAATAATAATTGCTACCATTTATTTCATGATACCCATGTGCCAGATATGTATGTGTTATTTCCAGCTCTCACACCCATCCTGGAAAGAACACACCACCGTAGTAGAGCACAAAGAGCCTAAATTTTGAAGAGAGACAAAAATGGTTGGAATCCTGGATTAGCTATTCTCTGGCTCTCAGAATCTCAGTTTCTTTATAAACTAATATTTGGTTGGCAGCTCTAGGTGACACTTAAATGAGTGAATATAAATATCGCTATATATCTATATATCTTCCTAACATATTATCTGGCACACAGTGGAAGCTCTATAATGTTAGTTCCCATCTTAGTTTTCAGGAAGACTATATGAGACTCGCTATTATTTTTGAAAAATTCTCTAAGGATGGGGATTTTGTGATTTCTCACATTGTACTAGCTTCTACTAGCATTTGATTTTATAATGTAGAGTTTGGTCCTATCCAATGTAAAAATGTGCATAATGTGAAAGAAATAGTTGTTCTACGCTAGAGGAGTGTTTATTTGGCATGTATAGAGAGCTACAGGCTTACTCTGCATGAGAACATCTATTCTAGTTACCTTGGTGTGTGTACAATAGGAAATGTGGTGGGGGGAGGGGAAAATGAAAGTTTAACCTTTAACTAGGTCTGGATGTTCTGGTTCTAATAACAATATAAGAAGACCCTGAATTCTCCTCCTCCTACAGGCACACTCAATCTATAGCTACATATGGAACAATTTCCTCTGAAAAAATCCTAAATATTAGCTAAGCAACTCTTATACCTCAGACACACGAAAAAAAAAAAAAGCCACATCAAAGTGGGTTGGTGAAGCTGGGACACAATTTCACTATAAACCCTACCCCCGGAATGGTTACCCACAATCAGGAGGGGATTCAAAACCTAGAGCTTTTCCTTAAGGACCTAAGTGTGTGAACCCCCATATTGGGCACTCCAGCCTTTAAGACCTGTATCTGAGGGATGATCCCCGAAATGCTTATCTAGCTTTGAAAACCACCAAGAGTTTTTTTCCACGAGACTCATAAGGCTATAGTGAACTGAGAAATAAAGGGCTCTTAAAGGGCTTGCAAACTCAGACTCCCCTGCCCGAAGTACCAGTGCAGAAGCACAGAGAGGCTTGCAGACTTCATGTCACAGAGGCTTATTTTCTTATCTTAAAGCACTGGCCTAAGGGCCAAGCAGCTATGTTGGCACACATCTAGAGCCTGATGGGGTATGTACAATGACAGAAGCTGGTAAGCATCATCTCTGTGCTCTCCTTCTGCATTGTTCTAGCTCTCTGGCACTTTATGCAAAGGAGTGGATTCCCCAGTTTTCTGGCTGCCACCTAGGAAATATTTCTTGATGGCCTGGCTCTGGTGGCCTGGAGGAGAGAGGGTGTTTCTGGGTCTCCCTGGAATGTAATGATCAGAGAGATGATTCTAGGCATTTGTCACCTCCAAGGAACTGCACAGACAGCAGACAAAAGCACACCCAGTATTTCTGTGACATAGGCTGCTTTATTTGTCCTGGAGCTACAGCCTGAGGGGCAGGCTTCTGGTTTGGCAAAGATCTAGAAATTTACTGAATTGCACCCTGGAGACAGAGGCAGATGACGCCATCATGCAGGCTCCCCCTGCCTTGCTCTAGCTGGCTGGGACCTCCCCAGAAGGAACTTACACAGTCATCTTGGACACTGATTTTTATGACCACCATCAAGGGATACCTCTAGATTGTGTGGCTCTGTTTGACAGAGGGGCTTAAACTTGTGGATCCCACAGGACTATAAACAATGGGGAGGGTTCTTAACTGGCTACCACCCCCAGGGCACAGCAAAGGGCAACAGACCCAGGACCCAGTCTTTCTAAGAAAGAGGTCTGCTAGCTTGTCTTCACAGTTGTGGCCTGAGAGGCCAGCTTCTGCTGAAGTGCGCATCAAAGAACTTGCTGCAATCCTCCCAGAGAACTCAGAAGCAGGTATGATCTTTGTGTTCTTCCTATGCTGTGCTCCGCAGAGCCAGTTTCCCCTGGCAGGGAGCTTGTCCGTGTATATGATGTCCTGGTTTTTATATCCAGAGCCCGGTTTTTGTGGCAGCAGCCAAAGGGATGCCCCTTGACTGCTGGCTCTGGTGGCCTGTGGGGTTTGCATTCCTGGGTCCCAGGGGACTATAACCAGGAAAGAGACAGTTTCTGGTAGGTGGCCACCCCTAGAGCATTGCACAGACAGAGGACGGAAACATATTTCCATATTTATCCTGGAGGTTAGGCCTAAGGGGCAGACTTGTGGTTTGGCACACATTTATGGCCATTCTTAGGCACACTTCAGGGATACAGGTCAGTATTCTCCCTCTGCCTCACCAGGATCTCCCAGAAAGGAACTTACGCAGTCATCTGGGACCCGATTTTTCCAACTACCACCCAGAAGACACCTCTAGATTTTCCAGTTCCAGGGGCCAGTGAGACTTATGCTTATGTTCCCACGGGACTATATATATTTGCACACTCTAAAGCTGCTGCCTTAGGTTTGTCGTTCATCAGCCTGAATCTAGGTGTTGATTATGATCCTCTCTTTGGGACATGACAGGTCTTGGCATACTCTCAAGTACTACATGTAAATTAAAAATAAAATATGTTGCTTGGACTATTATGAAAAATTATATGTCAACATATTGGACAACTTAGAAGAAATGGATAAATTCCTAGAAACATACAACCTAGCAAGACTGAGTCATGAAGAAATAGAAATATGAAGAGACTGATTACCAGTAGGGAGATTGAATCAGTAATCAGAAATCTCCCCACAAACAAAACTTCAGGACCAGACGGGTGGTAATTTAAGAAGAATTAATACCAATTTCTCTCAAACTCTTTCAAAAATATGAAGAAGGAACACTTCTAAACTTACTTGATTGGACAGCATCGACCTGATACCAAAACCAGACAAGGACACTACAAGAAAAGAAAATTATAGGCCAATACCCTTAATGAACATAGATACAAAAATCCTCAACAAAATATTAGCAGACCAAATTCAACAATACCTTAAAAGGATCAAACACCATGATCAAATGGGATTTGTTCAAGGGATGCCCAGGAGTTCAACATCCAAAAAAATCAATGTGACATTCCACATTAGCAAAATAAAGATGAAAATTTCATGATCTTAATAGATGCAGAAAAAGACTTTGACAAATGTCAACATCCACTTATAATAAAAACTCTAAATAAAGTGGGATTTACCTAAACATAATACTGTATATGATAAGCACATACCTAGCATCATACTCAAGGTTGAAAAGCTAGAATCTTTTCTTCTACTATCAGAACCAACACAAGGATGCCCACTCTCCCAAATTTTATTCAACATAGTATGGGAAGTCCTAGCCAGAGCAATTATGCAAGAGAAAGAAATAAAAGACATCAAGTTGGAATAGAAGTAAAACAGTCACCATTTGCCAATGACCTACTATATATGTATAAATCCTAAAGACTCCACCAAAAAGCTATCAGAACTAAATAACACGTTCAGTAAGGTTGAATGACACAAAATAAACATAGGAAAATCTGTTGTGTTTTATTAAACTAGTAATAACTATCAGAAAGGGAAATTAATAAAAGCAATCCCCTTTATAATTATATCAAAAGTAATAAAATACCTAGGAATAAACAGAACCAAGAAAGTGGAAGACCTGTGCCCTGAGAACTATAAGACACTGATTATGAAAAATACAAAAGACACAAATAAATGGATAGGTTTTCTGTGCTCACAGGCTCAAAGTGGTATTGAAGTGTCCATACCACCCAAAGCAATCTCCAGGTGCAATGCAATCTCTATCAAAATTCCAATGGCTATTCTCACAGTAATAGAACAAACAATCCTAAAATTTGTAAGAAACCACAAAAGATCTCAGATAGCAAAGATGATCTTGAGAAAGAACAAAGCTGAAGATATCAGGCATCCTGATTTCGTACTATATTATAAAGCTAGAGTAATCAAAACAGTACGGTATTCTCATAAAAGCGGACACAGAGTTCAATAGACTGGAATGGAGAATCCAGAAAGAAACATATGCACATATGATCAATTAATTTATAATCTAGGAGCCAAGAATTTACAATGGGGAGAGATCAGTCTCATCAATAAATGGTGCTGCAAAAAATGGACGGCCATATGCAAGAGAATGAAATGGGACCACTATCTTACACCCTGAGTAAAATGACTGAAAATGGATCGGAGATTGAACACAAAACCTGAAACCATAGCATTCCTAATAGACACATAGGTGGTAAGCTCCAATACACTCTTGGTGATGACATGTTGGATTTGACACCAAAGGCAGTAATAATAAACAAGTGGGACCACAGCAAATAAAACCATCAATAAACTGAAAAGGCAACTTATTCAATAAGAAAAATATTTGCATATCATATATATAAGGGGTTAGTATCCAAAATCTATAAAGAATCCATACAACTCAATTGCAAAAAAATGGATTAGAAAATGGGCAGAGAATCTGAATAGACGTTTTTCCAAAGAAGATAGATAGATGGCCATCAGGCACATGTAAAGATGCTCTACATCATTAATCATCAGAAAAATGCAAATCAAAGCCACAATAAGATATCACCTCATACCTTTTGGAATGGCTGTTATCAAACAAACAAACAAACAAACAAACAAGTGTTGGCAAGGATGTAGAGAAAGGGAACACTTGTGCACTGTTGGTAGAAATAAACTGCTCCAGCCACCATGGAAAAGAGTATGGAGAACCCTAAAATATTAAAAGTAGAGCTACTAAATAATCCAGCAATTCCACTTCCAGGTTTCTACCAAAGGAACTAAAATCATTTTTTAACATTCAGAAAGATACATGCACCCCCACGTTAATTGCAGAATTACTTACAATAGCCAAGATATGGAAACAATCTACGTGTCCATTAATGAATTAAATGAATGAATGAATTAAAAATGAATTAAGAATGAATTCATTCATTCATTAAGAATGAATTAAAAAGTGTGGGTACACACACACATATACACACACGGGAATATTTTTTCAGCCATCAAACAGAAGAAAGTCTTTGTAACAAGATGGATGGATTCTGAAGCACTCCTGTCTAAGTAAAATGTCAGATAGAGAAAGACAAATGCTGTATGATCTCACTTATATGTGGAATCTAAAACACACACATACACACGCACACATACATACATGTGCGCGTGCACACACACACACACACACACACACACACACACACACACACACTCCAAATAAGCTCATAGATACAGGGAAGAAACCGGCATTTCCCAGAGGCAGGGGGTAGGTGGTAGGCAAAATGTGTCAGGGGAGTCAAAACTTAGAAACCTCCTGTTAGAAAGTAAGTCCCAGAACGTAATGTACAGCATGATATTTATAGTTAATAATGTTATGATGCATATTTGAAAGTTTCTAAGAGAGTAAATCTTGAAAGTTCTTATCGTAAGGAAAAATATTTTGTAATTACATATCGTAGCAGGTGATAACTAGACATTGTCATTTTCATTTTGTAATATATACAAGTATGAAATCATGTTGTACAACTGAAACTATACAATGCTGTGTCAATTATACCTCAATTAAAATGTCAGAACAAAACAAAACAAACCATTTAACTAAATCCTCCCATGAGATTCTCTTTTAATCAGAATTACTTTTGACCAGGATAATTTTGCCTTTGTTTTGCCTTACAGCTATCATTCTCAAATCTCACAGGTCTGTGTAGTCTCCTTTTGATTTTTATCTATAGGTGTAAGACAGAAATCCTGAGAAATTCTCATTCTATATAAGGCAAGGAGCTGTCCAAACTTTGAAGGGTCTGGAGTAAAGGTGCAAGGGTGTAGGCAAGGTTGGAAAGGAAACATGAGGTTGACTCTCTGTTCCTTTCACAGCTGCTGACATAGTTGTGGAAAAGATAAAATTCGGGGCGCCTGGGTGGCTTAGTCGGTTAAGCGTCCGACTTTCGCTTAGGTCATGATCTCGCGGTTCGTGGGTTCGGGCCCCGCATCGGGCTCTGTGCTGACTGCCAGCTCAGAGCCTGGAGCCTGTTTCAGTCTGTGACTCCCTCTCTCTCTGACCCTCCCCTGCTCACGCTGTCTCTCTCTCTCCTAGAAATAAATAAAACATTAAAAAAAAGAAGAAGAAAAGATAAAATTCCTCAGAATCCTTCTCTGCAGTTTTTAATTCTCTATTCTTGGATATTTCATTTCTCAACCTTCTAATAGTCTCATGTACTCTACTGAGACCACTTCTGTTACATAAACATTAAATATTGGGCATTTTTAGAAAATCCGAGCCAACAGTGAATATCAGGAGTTTTGAGTTATTTTTAGGATGACATATTCAGAACATAGAAAAGGTTATGGTTCTAGCTGTTTCTAAATAAAGTAGAAAACTCCAAATTGAGAATCTCTCAGGGCAACTTAGTATTAGAAAAGTACAAAAAAGCAGAACTTTCCTCCTTCCCCTCAGAAAGTTTCATATAGAAAAAAAAAAAAGACACATACAAAACAAAGAGTCAGAAGAAAATACTTTCCACAAGCCTTGCACAAACAACTGCAATTTTTCACTAGGCGCATTCCTTTCTTTTAAATGAGAACTCAAAAAATACACAATTTAAATTTTAAAAATTCTATGGTTTTATTTAAAATAGAGATAATAAACAGTTAGCCATTATAGCACAGTGAAATTATAATTTGTTATATTCCCTCTGCCCAAACACATACCAATAATAGATGAAATATACCAGTAGAAGACCAAAATACATAGCCAGCCTTAAAAGTAAAATAAATAACTTTTCAAAGTGAAAACTGTTTTCAGTTTGTGAAAATAGTAAAATGTTCTGAATACACAAGCCTGCTGTCCTTAAGAAGCAGGTGATGGTAAGCAGAATTTAACATTCTGCATGGTAAATAACATTGCTTAAAGACAAGGTTCTCTAGATTATGAAACAGGACAGAGAAAAGTTGCTGAATACGACCTATGGCTAAGGCTTTTAAGAAAGCTGCAGACTGGGAGTGGGAAAAATAGATATTCTTGCAACAGGCCAGTGGACAAAGTAGCCCAGCAGCCAACTGACTGGAGCTACACTGTCCCTGACGTTGTCATCCAATAGGAGCCCCTCAAGGTCATCATATGCTCTTGGTTCTGGGCTAAGGACAGTAAGTCTGGATAAATACTATGCTAATGCATCTGAAGCAGAGATAAAGGGAGGGAACAAAGAATCAAGTGAAATTCCTCTCACAAACCAAACTCTGAAATAGGAAACAGATACTGTCAGTGCCCCTTATCTCCTTGTTCTCACTGCTCAAGTGTGTACTGGTCTGACTTTTGACCCCTGTATTTCTTTGTCTTAGTTTTCCCTGCTTTGGCCACTGTCTGGCATACTGAAAGTGCTGGACTAACACCTTTGGGGAGCAGCCTCCAATCGACTCAGGGAAATTGGTACACTTGGTACATAAATACTAGCATTACCCGTGGGTAGGATAACTCTGAGAGGTCTGTTCTACACTGGATCCCAGAAGTTTCCTTGTAGGATTGACCACTAGTTACACACAGGGGTAATTGGTTCAGTAATACACTCATTATTGGTTGTTTTTGTCCCTGGCTCTCTTGTCCATTCTTCTACTACTATTTCCTTTACCTCCCAATAAAATACTTGCATTCACATCCTTTACTCAGAGTCAGTTCCACAGAGAACCCAAACTAAGGCAAATGCTGAGGAGGACAGCCAAAAATATCAGCAAGAACCAAGATTGATTGTCTCAGGGAGAAATTAACATGTTTAATAAATAATAAATATGTTTAGTGCCCAAATATAAATAAAGAATAAGTTATATTAAAGAAAATCAAGGACTCATGGAACAAAAATAGGCAGAAATGAAGCAAGAATAAGAAGATGTGAAACAAATATAATTTGGAAAGGAGATGCATAGTCTTCAAAATTCAAACACTTGAGAGAGGTAGTAAACCTGGCATTGGACAAAATGGAAAAGTCACTGAGTTAAGAGTTAAACTCATCCAGAATATAGCATGCACGATTTCAAAAAGAGAAGAAAAGTAGGTAGGGTAGAGAGAGAATGAAGCTGTAGAGGATAGATTATAAACTGTGCAGCCCTGACTTCTATCACATGATAGTCTCAGAAGAATAAAATGGAGGAAATGGCACAGAAGCAATATTTGACAAAATGAGAATTTTCCAAGTATCTTAAGATCAAAAGTAGATTCAAATATCAAGCAGGGCAAAACTGCAGAACAATAAAATAAATTATCTTAGAAGCTGCCAGACACAAAGAACAGACCACCTACAAAAGAAAGGTATTTAGACCGACAGGAACTTCTCATGAGAAACACAGATACTGGACAGGGTGCCTGGGTAGCTCAGTTCATTAAGTATCTGACTTCAGCTCAGGTCGTGATCTCACAGTTTGTGAGTTCAAGCCCCATGTTGGGCTCTGTGTTGACAGCTCAAAGCCTGGAGTCTTCTTCAGATTCTGTTTCCCTCTCTCTCTGCCCCTCCCCTGCTCGTGCTCTGTCTCTCTGCCCCTCAAAAATGAATAACCTTAAAAAAAAAAACCATAGATATCAGATAATAATGGAGAAATATTAAACTGCCGAGGGTACTAATTCAAACTGTCAGGGGAAATAGTGCCCGTGAAGGCCATGAGTGTACAGCACTGGTAAGATATGACATAGTCATAGATTTATAGGAAAATATTTATAAGCCTAAAGACATCAGTAAATGTGTTCTCCCCAAAGCCCATCATTCCATAGAGAGACTTAGGCCAGACACTTCCTGCAGCTCTATGAAGAATGTTCTAGGAGAGAAGTCCTATCTCTTTATACTCTCAAGTACTTATCAGGAAACTGGAGGAGAGGGAAGCAGTGGCAGGAAGTACCCAGTCAGCTCCATGACTGTGACTTCCTTGTCTTTCATAGGCTATTTTGAAGTTCATAAAGACACTGTCTTGTTCTGTGCCAGTGTTGCTGAGCTAACTCATTGCAAAGCAAGCACAAGGCGAAAGGGAAAGATCCACCAAGACTATTCATGAAATCCATATTTGTCTTTCTAAATGGAAATAAAAAGATATTTTCTGACATAGAAGCACTAGAAAGTTGGCCATTCACTGATACTCACTGTAGAATGGTAAGCAAATATTCTGAACTACTCTCTTACTAATGTTCACCCAAATATACTGATAATTATCTTAGTCTTTTATTTAAAAGAAATTTTTAATGTTTTTTATTTATTTCTGAGAGACAGAGAGAGAGACGGCGTGAGCAGGGGAGGATCAGAGAGAGAGGGAGATACAGAATCTGAAGCAGGGTCCAGGTTCTGAGCTAGCTGTCAGCACAGAGCCTGATGCGGGGCTAGAACTCACGAACTGTGAGATCATGACCTAAACCGATATAACTGACTGAGCCACCCAGACGCCCCATATCTTAGTCTTTTAATGCATTGACCAGCTGGTAAGAATCTTCAGAGGACAAAAGAGAAAACAAGAACCCAGAGAGATAGGTGGAGCACAGAAGCTCACTTTTACTCTGAGGCCTTGCTTACTATTCCTGGATCATTTTGAGCTTTAGTTTCTATGTCCTCATGGTACCTAAAGGTTGGGAAATAAAGAAAATCCCAGGTGAATAATCTGTAGTAGATATCCCATACACATGGATCTGACACCAAGAAGAGCTATATTATCAGTGTAAAGAATTGTAGGAAGTCAATTGGCCTCTTTTTATCATTATCCTGTGGAGACAAGTAGTAAGAAATGTTGATAATGAATTCTGAGTGCTAACCATTCAGCTAATGAGAATATACACCTCAACTTTTACCAGCACTAGACTTCCAAATAAGAATGAAAACAGCATGTTCTCATTTTATGTAATGCAACTAGCCCTTGTATAAAAACTATGTTAATGTTTAATGTCTAATGATTTAATGTTTAATGTTTTATCTTCTAGAAAGATTTGAAGTCCAAAGTAAAGAACACTGGTTGGCATGGGCCAAACACACACACATATACATATATCTGGAAAAGTATGAAAAAAATATACTCACTCCTACAACTAATTAAAAATTAGTATTTTTAGTATCTTCTCCACAGCTCATTCCCTATTTCATTTGTCCTCAATAAGCACTGTAGTAAATGTATTTCTTTACCTAACAAGGTAACCCAAACTTTCATTTCTTTTGGGTCCAAGCCCATGGTGGCCTTGCCTGTATTAAGCCACTATAGTTTTATTGATTTTTCTCCCCATATAGGAGAAGAGCTGTAAATGCTGAAGCACTTATTTATTATATTTATGTAACATTATGTAACAGCAAATGTATTTTACCTTAACAATCTGTATTATTCCATATTAATCAGTAGTATTAATAGTTTATAATAATTACCTCAGCCATTAAAGAAAAAAATTATAGCTAAGTGAGTGGTAAATAGGTGGATAAATCCAAATGAACATTAATTTACAAGATAATAATAATGTCTCTGTTTTTAAAAACAGAAATAGAGAAGGAGGCAGTTGAAGACAGTGATGTAGGAAGACCTCAAACTCACTTCTTCCCATGGACACGCCAAATCTAGAGCTATATATGGAACAATTTCCTCTAAAAGACATCGAAAACTAGCTGAGTGACTCTTACACATTGGGTAAAGAAGAAAAAATCTACTTCTTTTCTGGAAGAAAAGGCTCAGACACAATTTCACCATAACCTCTGGTGGGGTGACCCACAGTTAGGAGAGAATTCAAACCCCAAAGCTTCTTGTGGAGGAATAAAGGCTTTGAACCCCCCATCAGGTACCCATCTTTTAAGACCTGCACTTAAGAGATGAACCCCTAAAATACTTAACTCTGAAAGCCAATGGAATTCACATCCATGAGGCCCACAATGCTATAGTGAACTGAGAAATGTTCACTATAAACCTTTAAAAGGCCTGTGCTTAGACTCAGCTACCCCATGGCTCAGTGCTAAGGCAACCATTTGAAAAGTGTGCAGAGAAGTGTATGAAAGAGACTTATTTGCTAATCTTCAAGTATTGGCCTAAGGGGAGAACATTTGCTTTAATACACAACTAGGACCCAATGGGGTGCTCTGTGGGCATGGATGTCTGCAGGCACCATCTATGTGTTCCCCTCTGCCTTACTCTAAGTCACTGGTACATCCCAGAAAGGAGCTTTTTCCCTACCTCTGTATGCCTATGTTTTTGGCTGCATCCTAGAGGATTCCCTTGATTGTCTGGCTCTTGTGGTTGGCAGGGCTTGTGTTTTTGCATCCCATGGCACTGTAACAGTCAGAGAGATAGTTTTAGGTTGGTTACAACCTCCAGGGCACCACGGACTAAGACACATCCCCAGTCTTTCAATGAAAGAGAACTATCTGCTTGTCCTAGAGCTTCATTCTAAGGGACTGGCTTCTGGTTTCGCTCATATCTAGGAGCCTATTGTGTGCTCAGGAGGTACACAGTAGAGTCAGTAGAGGTCATCTTTGTGTTTTCCCTTTACATTGCTCCAGGTGGCCAATATCTCCAAAAAAAGAGTGTGCACCCTCATCTGACACACAGTTTTTGTGGTACCTCCAGCAATACTTCTGGACTGCCTGACTTTAATGGCCAATGGCATTTATGCTCCTCACCCCACAAGACTATACCCAATGAACAAAAAGTTCTTCACTGGCTACCACCATTAGGGCACAACAAGAGGCAATGGTCCGAGGAGCCCAGTCTTCCTGTGAAAGAGGCCTATCAGGTCATCTGCATAGCTGTGGCCTGAGAGGCAGGCTTCTAATTAAACATACTTCTAAGGGTCCACTGTAAACCTCTGCAAAGACCTCAAGAGTTCAAGCACTATGTTTGTATTCTATCTCTGAAGTGACCTACAATGCCAGCATCTCCCTGCAAGGACATTATATATGTGTGTGGCACCCCATTTTTATGCCTGGTGCCCCACATATTGTGGGCACCACCTAAGGGATACCTGTTGATAGCATGGGTCTGGTGGCCTTTGGGCTTGTGTTTCTTAGTCTCATGAATTATAACAATTGAAGTGTTGTCACCCCCAGGGCACAGCACAGATAGCAGACTGAAACACATCCCAAATTTCTATGCAAGAGGCCTATATGCTTATCTTGGAGCTTTAACTTGAGGGGTACACTGCTGGCTCATCATATCTCTAGAAACCTACTGAGATATTACCTGGTGAGGGAGGCCGGTGGATGCCATCTTTGTGCTCTCCATTTGTCCTGCTCCGGGCCACCAGTATCACCCACAAAGGAGAGTGTACATTTGTCTAATGCTCTGGTATTAGTGAGTGCCTGTCAGAGGACAATTTGAGGTTTCCTAACTCTGGTGGTCAGTGGGACTTACAATTGAGGTCCCGCAGGAATGTATATATTTGCATACTTTAAAGCTGCTGCCTTAGGGTCTAGCTTCAGTCAGCATGAATCTAGGTGCTGACTGAAATCCTTCTCTTTGGGACAATGACAGGTCTTGGCACACCGTCAACAACCAGAAGATTTTAAAAATAAAATAATATGCCTGGACAATCACAAAAGTTTTGAGAGACAACCAAGAACTAGGGCAAGTTTGAATAAGCCTTTTCACCTACATAATGTCACTCTTCAAGATTGGGGGAGGTGGCTGTTTCAATCAAAGCAGAGAAGCAACCACAGAAAGTCAATGAGGGGTACCTGGGTGGCTAAGTCGGTTAAGCATCCAACTCTTGGTTTTGTCCAGGTCATGATCTAACAGTTCATGAGTTTGAGCCCCACATGGGAAACTGCACTGATTGTGCAGAGCCTGATTACGATTCTCTCTCTCCACCTGCCCCCTCTCTGCCCTTACCCTTCTTTCTATCTCTCTCAAAATAAAATAAACTTTTAAAAAATTATAAAAAAAAGAAAGTCATTGAAGGAAAGGAATACGTTCCAAACTAAGTAAATAGAGAAAACCTCAGAAGAAGTTCCTAGTAAAACTGAGGATTTACCTGATAAAGAGTTTAACATAAAGTTCATAAAAATATCTCACCAAGTCAGGTGGAAAAGAGATGAGCACAGTGAGAAGTTAAAGTAGTAGAAAACACAAGAAAGGACCAAGTAGACATTACAGAGCTAAAGAATATAATAATTCAACAGAAAATTATACTAGAGGGATTCAACAACAGACTAGATGAAGAAGGAGAAATAATCAATGAACTCAAAGACAGGACAATGAAACTCACCCAATTAAAGCATAATGAAAAAAAAGAGTAAAATAAATGAAGCAAGCCTAAAGGACTTAAAGGACAATATCAACCCAACCAATATTCGCAAGATAGGCTTTCCAGAAGGACAAGAGAGAGAGAAAGAGGCAGAAAATTGATTTCAAGAAATAATGTATAAAAACTTCCCTACCCAACAGGGAAACCGATCTAGAATCCCAGAGATACCCAAAGAAGATGAGCCTGAAGACACACATACCCAAGGTATATCATAATTAAAATATCAAAAGTTGAGAAGAAGGAGAAAATCTTAAAAGCAGGAAGAAAATAAATTAATGTGTTACATACAAGGGAATCCCAAAAGGGTGATCAGCGGAGTTTTCAGCAGAACTTTTGCAGGCCAGAGAGGGATAGCATAATATACTCAAAGTGCTGAAAGGAAATAAAAATCCCAACCAAAAAATACTTGACCCAGCAAAGTTGTTATCCAAGATTGAAGGAAACAAAAAAATAGTATGAAGGTTAATAGACAAAAGTGGTAAAAATAACTAACTACAATAATTTGTTAACATAGATACAACAATAAAGATGTAAATTATGACATCAAAAATATAAAACATGGGCAGGGAGAGTAAAAATGTTGAGTATTAGAATGTGTTCAAACTTGTTATCCTTTTAAAGTAGACAGTTACAAATATAAATCGTTATATGTAAGCCTTATGGCAACCAAAAAGCAGATTTCTATACTAGCTATACAAAAGATAAAAGAGAAAGGAATCTAAACATACCACTACAAAAATCACCAAATCACAAAGAGCGCAAACAGGATAAGAAAGGAACACAAGAGCTACAAAACAGCTAGAGAACATTAACAAATGGTAATAAGTACATATTAATAATTACTTTAAAGTAAATAAATTCTCCTTACAAGATATAAGACACTTAAAGGATATAAAGACAAAACACATCTATATGATGCCTACAAGATACTCACTTCAGATATAAGTACATACACAGACTGAAAGTAAAGGGATGGAAAAAGATATTTCATGCAAATGGGAACCAAAAGAAACCAAATATAGCTTTACTTATGTCAGACAAAATAGACTTTAAAACAAAGACTATAATAAGAGACAATGGCCATTACATAATGATAAAGACCTCAATCCAACAGAAGGATGTAACCATTTATAAATATACATGCATCCAACTGATGATCACCTAAATATATGAAGCAAATATTAACAGACTTAAAGAGAGAAACAGACAGTAAGACAATAATAATAGGGGACTTAATTATCCCACTTCCATCAATGGATATCATCCAGACAGAAAATCAATAAAGAAACAGTCCTAAAAATGACATATTTAAACCAGATGGACTTAGCAGATATATATTAAATATTTTATCCAAAAGAAAGAGAATACACCTTCTTCTCAAGTGCACGTGGAGCGTTCTCCAGGATAGATTGTATGTTAGGCCATAATATAAATCTTAATAAATTTAAGAAGATTAAAATCATATGAGGATTCTTTTTTAACCATGATGCTATGAAACTAGAAATCATTACAACAAGAAAACTGGACATTCACAAATATGTGGAAATTACACATAATCAATGGGTCAAATAAGAAAATTAAAAATTAAAAAAAAACCTCGAGACACATGAAAATGATTAAAAGTAGGTCTAAAAGAGAGTTACATAGTGATAAATGCCTACCTCAAGAAATAAGAAAAATTCCAAATAAAAAATCCTAACTTTACACATCAAGGAATCAGAAAAAGAACAAATGGAGTCCAGTGTTAGTAAAAGGAAACTAACACAAATTAGAGCAGAAATAAATGAATAGTCACAAAAAGACAACTGAAAAGAACATTGAAAAAAATGTTGTTTGTTTGGTTTTGTAAAGATAAATTGACAAACCATTAACTAGACTCACCAAGGAAAAAAGAGACAAGAATCAGAAAGAAAATGATATGTGAATTAGGAGAAATTATTACTGATAACACTGAAGTATGAAAGATCATGAGTCTACTATGAACAATTATACACTAACAAATTGGATATTGTATAGGAAATGAATAATTTCCTAGAAACATACAACCTACCAAGACTGATTCATGAAGAAAGAAAATCTAAATAGACCAATTACTAGTAAGGAGATTGAGTATTCAAAATCCCTACAAAAGTCCAGGACTAGATAACTTAATGGGCAAATTCTGCAAATAGTCAAAGGAGAATGAATACCAAACCTTCTCAAATTCTTCAAAAACAAAAGCAAACAGCAACAAAAAGAGAAAAACAGGAATATTCCCATCCTCATTTTATAAGATCAACATTACTGTGAATACCAAAACCAGACAAGGACACCATAAAAAAAAAAAGAAAAAGAAAAACACAGGCCAAAATCCCTGATAAATATAGAAGCAAAGGCCCCCAATAAAATATTAGCAAACTTAATACAATAATATATTAAGAGGATCATATAACATGATGAGGTGCAATTTATTCTAGGGATACAAGGATAGTTTAACGTATGCAAATTAGTCAGTATGGTACACCATATTAACAAAATGAAGGCTACAAATTGTACGATCATTTGAATAGACACAGAAAAAGCCTATGACAAAAATCAACATCCAATTACGGTAAAAAATCTCAACAAAGTGAATATGGAGAGAATATACCTCAACAGAAAAAAGACCAACACAGCTAACATAAAATACAAATGTGAAAAACTGAAAGCTTTTCCTCTAGGATGAGGAACAACAGAAGGAAGCCCATTAACTCAACTTTTATTCAACATAGTATTAGAAGTCCCAGCCAGAACAATTAGGCAAGAAACAAAAGAGATTCAAATTAGAATAGAATAAGTAAAACTATTTACAGATAGTATGATATTATATGTAAAAAAGAAAACCTAAAGACCACCAAAATATTATTAGAACTAATCAACAAATTCAAGAAAGTTGAATGACACAAAAAGCAACATAAATATCTGTTTCTATATGTTAATAATGAACTATCTAAAAGAAAAATTAAGAAAATAACATACTTACAATTACATCAAAAGGAAGAAAATACTAAGGAATAAATTTAATTAAGAAAATGAAAAACCTGTATTGAAAACTATAAGACATTGATGAAAGAATTTGAAGAAAAAAAAAATAAATGGAAAGGTAATCCATCCTCATGGATTGGAAAATTTGTATTGTTAAATTCTTCATACTATCCAATGCAATCTGCAGATTCAACACAATCTTATCAAAATATTAATGATACATTTTACAAAAAATAAATAATCCTAAACTTTTTAAAAACCCACAAAAGACACCTAATATCGAAAGCAATCTTGAGAAAGAAGAACAAAGCTGGGGGGGGCATGATGCATCCTCATTTTAAACTACATTACAAATCCATATTAATCAAAACAATATGGTCTTGGCATAAAAATAGACACAGAGTTTAATGAAATAGAATTGAGAGCCCAAAAATAAACTCGCATATATTAATTCATGACAATTAATTATGACAATTTATGACAAAGACGCCAAGAACATACAATGAGGAAGACAGTCTCTTCAATAAACGATAATGGGAAAACTAGAAATCCACATTCAAAAGAATGAAACTGGAATACTGTCTCACATCATACTCAGAAATTAACCAAAATGGATCAAGATTTAATATAAGACCCAAAACCATAAAACTTCTAAAATGAAATTATAAACAATAATAAGTCTGGAAATGACACCAAAAGCAGAGACAACATAAGCAAAAATAAACAAACAGGACTACATCAAACTAAAAAGTTTTTTCACATCAAATCACCATCAATAAATAAAAAGGCAACCTACTGAAATGGAAGAAATATTTGCAAATTATATATCTAATATGGTATTAATATCCAAAGAATATAAAGACCTCTTATGACTCAATAGCAAAAAAACTCAAACTATCCAATTAAAAAATGGACAGAAGTTTCGAATAGATTTTTTTCCAAAGAAGATACACAGATGGCCCACAGGTACATGAAAAGATTGCTCAATATTGCTAATCATCAGAGAAATGCAAATCAAAACCACACAGTATCACCTCACACCTATTAGAATAGTGATTATAAAAAAGACAAGAAGTAAGTGTTGGCAAGGATGTGGAGATAAATTAGCTCTTGTTGTACTCTTGGTGAGAATGCAAATTGGCAAACACACTATGGGAAACAGTATGGAGGTTCCTACATAACTAAAAATAGAATTATTATATGATTCAGCTATCACACTTGTGGGTATTTATCCAAAGAAAACACTAATTTGAAAGGATATATGCACTCCACTTCACAGCATTATTTTCCAAAATATGTAAGCAACTATGTGTTCATAGGTGGGTGAATGGATAAAATGTGGTGTATGTGTATACAAACACACACACACACACACGCACACACACACACACATATATATATGCACTCGATGGAGTATTATTCAGCTATAAAAAATGAAATCTTGCCATTTGTGACAACATGGATGGACTTTAAAGGAATCATGCTAAATGATAGTCAAACAGAGAAACACAGATACTATATGATTTCATTTATGTTTAGAAAAAAAGAACTCATGGATACAGATGAGTGGCTGCCAGAGGTTGAATGGGGGTGGATTAGAATATGAGTGAATTGGATGAAGGCGTTTAAAAGGACAGTTCAAACTTCCATCTATAATATATGTCATGTGATATAACGTTCAGCATGGTGATTACGGTTAATACTGTATTGTATATTTGAAAATTGCTAAGTGTAGATCTTAAATGTTCTCATCAGTAGAAAAAAAAAGTGTACCTGTGTGGTGATAGATGTTAATTAGACTTATTGTGGTTTTCATTTCACTATATATGCAAAATTGAATCCTCATGCCATACACCTGAAACTAATTTATATTAATTTTATCTTAAATAAATATGTATATATATGTACTATATATACACATAGTAAATATAGTATACACAGAGAGATATAGTAAATGTAAGTTTACTATATATACATATAGCATATGTATATATATAAATGTAGTATACATATAGACATAAGTAAATGTAGTATATATAGAGAGATCATTAAAGGCTTGAAACAAATTGGGTAGTAAATATACATACACACATATATATACATATATATATAGAAGGAGAGAATTAAAGTGCTGATAACAAATTAAGTAATGTTAAAAAGAGAAGGGAAATGTTCTAAAGTTTGTGTATTATCTAGGAAATAAGTAACTTTTAATTTATGCATTCCAAAATATAGAAATTTGACTGCATAAATGAGTTCCCTAAAATTAAAAAATAAAAATAGTGGACTGATAAAAATTACCATCAATCCCAAAGAAGGTAATAAAGAGAGAAACAAAAGCAAAACAAACAGCAGGTCAATTAGAAAGTACAAAACAAAATATTATAAATCAGATAAAATGACTATATTTACATTTAAAGTATTTAAAGTATTTTCAAACAGGACTAACACAAGAGCTATAAGGCATTTACCAAATGTAAATCTGTAATCTAAGAGTACAAAATACTTGAATATAAAACTGCAAAAAATACAGAAGACACATAATAACCCAAAGAAATATTTTCTAGCTCTGCTACATCAGAAAATATAGCCTTTAATGCAAAAGCAATATAAAATAATAAAAGCTTATTCTAGCCAAAATGTAGAATTCTAAATTTTATGAGTTAAATAACAAAAAGTAAAACATATAATGTAAAAATGGACAGAACTACAGGGAGAATATGAGAAGTCCACTATAATAGTATAATATTATAATATCTATTTCTCAGTAATGGATGGATAAAGTAGACTAAAAAATCAAATATAAAGATTTGAATAAACTTGATTTAATACATACATAGAATATTTGTACTATACCATTAGCAAATAAATATTCCTTTCAAGCACACATAGACATTTATGAAAACTGATTGCATACATAGCCATAAAGAAAATCTTAACACACTTGTTTGATCATAATGCAAAAGAACTTGGAACTAATAAGAATATAAGACTGAAAACAAACAACACACAAAAAACCCTATATCATATATTTGGAAATTAAGAGGTACACTTCCAACTAAGTCATGAGTTAAAAAGATATATATCACAGAAGTTAAAAACATTAACAATTGAATATTAAAATACTATGTATTATTAATAATAAGATACAGCTAATTAGTACTTATTCATAAAAAAAAAGAGAGAGAAAAACTCCTTCAAAACCTAACACCTAAATTAAACCAGAAAAGAACCACAGTGGAGAAAAATTAAAAGAAGGAACAGTAGATAGCAATTTAAAAAAAAAGAACAAAGTGCCACTACTCACAACAATATGGATGAATCCCATAGATATAATGTTGATTGAAAGAAATCAGACACAAAAGGTTACATATCGTATGATTCCCTTTCATGAGTTTCAAGAGCAGACAAAACTAACTGGTAGCAATAAAAATGATGAAAGGTTTCCTCTGAGAATATTAAGTGGGAGGAGGCCCAAGGGAACTGATCTCTCTGAAATGGTCTATATCTTGATCTGGATGGTATTTTAGAGATGTACTCATTTTTAAAAGTTCATTTATCTGTATATTTAAGAATTGTGCATGTTATAGCATATATGTAACACCTCAACACAAAAACTTAAGAAAGAAACATAAGATAATTAAAAAGTAAAAAAAAAAAATGTAACAGAGACAGAAAAGTCAAAAATTGTATTTTTCTAAATAGAGCAATGTAATCTACAAGTAGTCAGGTGGCTTGATAAAAAAAATGAGAGAACAACAAATGATTTTAAGATAAAAAAGGAGAGAGACATAACCCAGATGATGTAGGAATTTAAAAGTTAAATGAATATTAATGATAATTTTATGGCAGTACACTTGAGAATATAGATGAAATTAATTTCTAGAAAAAAAATAACCTACCAAACTAACTGAAGAAATAAAAAACCTGAAGTATTGTACAGAATTCTACGCAAAGCTCATTTTGGCCAAATGGTAAACTTCCAAGTATTAAAATTCACATTCAACCACAGGCAAGGCCAAAGCCAAGTGAAATCATCACAGAATGAACTTCTGAGATATGCTACTTAATAAATTAAAATGTATTTCAAATATTTGTTTAGAATAGCAATTATACTTTAAAAAATATCAAATTATAAAAGTTTGAAGTTATGTTACAAGAATGGTAGTTCTTTTCATTGTCAGCTGCTATATTTCTCCTGGAGCTGACTACCATAGTATGATACCAAATATGCTTTTATTTCATCTGCCATATTTAATAATATCACAAATGTCTCTATGGCTGGCTGACTATAATAGAGGAAAATGTTTTTCATAAGATACTTTCAGCAGTAAATTTGTACTTGGAATTAAAAACTTGGATAAATCTTTTAATAGCTTTTAAAACTGGTTGTGAACCCACAGTTGTTATTTTCATAGGCATTTTTTACATCATTAGTCTTCATAAATTAAAAACTCTAAGAATCATCTTAAATTACCGCCAAGTCCATTTTTTCTCATTGATTAGCAAGAAAAAATCTCTATTGTTTTCTTTATTCTCTTTATACATTTTTATGTGTATAGGATTCTGATATGACTTATGAATTAAATTTTCTATGATATTTGAGTTTTTTCTTCATGACAGTTTTACCTGACAACATTGATATTATATTTAGAATCCATTTGTTCCAGAGAGGAATTATATCAAAATAACAAAGTTTTCAAATCTACTCTTCTTCCTTATTAAAACTTAAGTTTTTATAGGCACAAATAGGCTCAAAATGATAAAATATTCTTCTTAATCTAGGAGCTAATGTCTTTTCTCATAATATATTAATGCCAATTAGATGTTTTTACTATTTGAAAATTCATATTAATTGTGAATGCTAAAATAGCCATCATACTCATCCATTTTCACAGCATTTTATCTTACAATAATAAATATACATTTCTACCTCAAGTGACAAGACTTCACTTCTTCATAAGTTCACAAGGAAATTTTTCTCATGCACTTGAATTTTATTCTAAATTAGCTGTAGAATACTTAAGTGAAGGTTTTGATTTTAATAGTAAATCTAAGTATCTGACTAGTTTACATTGAAACAGTGTTAGCCTTGTTAAGATGTAGTGGTAATTATATATTGATCATGTACAAACTGACTGGCAGAAATCTCAAAGTGGCATTTGGCTATTTAGGCTTCCAAAGTTTGAGGGAAAGCTGAAGCTAAATAGTGGCTTTTAACCAAATAGGCAGCCTGACATCAAGTTTAGCATATGTCTAAATGACTGAATTGAATTGCATTATAAAACAATCCAACAAACACCAAGCCCAGTTGTTTTTTGTTTGTTTGTTTGTTTGTTTTTTGAGGTCTACCTAATAATAAAGAAACAAACCTAAATTTACAGAAACAATTACGGAACAGAGAAAAAGAGGAAAACTTCCCACCTATCTTATAAAACTAAGATAATCTTGATACAAAGCCTGAATAAAATAGTACCTGAAGGGATAATTCCAGCCTAAAATTACTTACGAAATTAGATGCAAAACTACTAAACAAAATGTTAGCACACCAAATGCTGCAATATGAAAATACATCCTAACAAAGTTGGATGTATCAAGTATTGCATGGTTAACATAAGAATCATTAAAAATAATTCACTAATAAAGCATTAAAAGCAAATAAAATAACCAGTTCAACTGATATAGCAAAAGACTTTGATAAAACCTAACATTAATTATTTTTAAAGCTTAGCAAATTATTGTTTTTAGTGTTAAAGAATTCCCTTTAATATATGAAACAAGACAAAGGTACTAGGTATCTCCATCACTGTTCAATATTATTCTTCAGTTCTCCGACAATGCAAAAACAAGGGAAAAAATGTATAAATGATGTAAGTATTGGAAAGTGGGGAAACATATATTATTCACAGATTCCATTATTAACATTGAAATCCCAAGGGAATCAACATATGATTTAATAGCATTAAAATGTATACAGCAAATTTTTGGCTACCAAATTAATTTCATTTCTGTTCACAAACTGCAAAGAATTAAGAGTACAATTTACAAAATAGCAACTATTTATAAGTAACACAAAATACCTAAGAATAAATATTATAAAATATGTACAATCCCTCTATGGAGAAAAAGGCAAACTTTATTGAAGGGTGTTCTAAAAATGGAGAGAGAGATCATGTTCTGAGATTACAACACTTGATATTGGGAAGACGGCAATCCTCCTGTACATCTATGAATTCAGTTTAATCCTAATCAAAATGCCAACAAGGTCGGGGTGTGTGTGTGTGTGTGTGTGTGTGTGTGTGTGTGTGTGTGTTAGAGAGAGAGAAAGAGACTTGGAAATACTTGAAAACAAATCTAAAATTTATGAGGAAGAGTAAAGGGACAAAATTAAGACCTGGCTACTGAAAATGATGGCTTAATAGGGGGATTTGTTTTAGTAGGTACCAATCTTAGAATGATAACCTACTATTTCAGAAAATGTAGTCCTTTTGCGAGGATATCCAATTAAACAGAGTAGAAAATCTGGAAATGGAATAGAGATGGAAATATTTGACTAATGGCAGAGTTAGTATTTCAGATACATGGAGGATGTATAATTTTTCAATAAATAACATTGTGATACTCACTTATTCATATGAGGGAAAAAAGGAAAGTGATCCCTATATCATCACATAACTAAAAATCAACTCCAGGTAAATTAAAACTTAAATTCTAAAGTCAAAAGTATGATAATTTTAGAGGACAATTAGAGAAGATATTTCTGTCCTCCAGATAGGAAGAGATTTCTTAAGCAAGATGCAAGTAGTGTTCAATGAAAACAAAAAAATGGTTTTTTAACAATACAAAAGTTGAAAACTCTGGTTCATCAAATTATGCTACTAAAACGTGAAGAGACTTGCAGGAAATACTTGTGGCATGATAACCAAATAATTCACATCCAGAACTTTTAAAGAAAGGAGCAATCCAATGGAAAGAAAAATATTTACTTTTCGTTTATTGATTTTGAGAGAGACAGGCAGACAGACAGAGAGAGAGAGAGAGAAAGAGAGAGAGAGAACCAGAGGGAGAGGGGCAGAGGGAGGGGGACAGAGCATCCAAAGTGGATGCTGACAATGGAAAGCCAAATGTGGGGCTCAAACTCATGAACCATAAGATCATGACCTGAGCTGAAGTCTGACACTTAACTGACTGAGCCACCCAGGTGCCCCTGGACAAAAGATTTAGACATACATTTTCCCTAAATAGGAAAGGCAAAAATCAGTATGTTTATAAAAAGAAGAATGGAATCGTAAGTAACTAGAAAAATGTTGGTTCTTATGTGATTGAAGAGCAATTTTTATACAGTGTTAGTAGGAGTATTTGTGAGTGTAAGCACTTAAAAACTAATTTGGCATTGTCTACTGGAATTGAAAATGACTTATCTGTGACTCAGAAATTCCATGCCTACATATGTATTTTAAAGAAAACTTTGCCTATGCCCATTATCCAGACACATGTGTATGAAACAAACAGAGCAGCACTGCTTATAATAAGCAAAACATCTAGAAATAGACCATATATTGAGTTACATTTACACAGAATATACCAGTGAAACTAGGGGCACAAAGATAAATAAATCAGCAGAATAATATTGAACAATCCTAATAAAATATGACATAAATACACATGATAAAATATGTATTTATCTAAAATTCGAAAATATGTAAAAATGAATACAAATAACAAAAATAAATCATACAATTAAAGCTAAATAGTACAATTATCAAAATGGCAATATGTATGTACCTACTGATAATTACTTTCAGAGTAAATGGACTAAATTCCCTGATCAAAAGATACAGAGTACTTAATGGATTAAAAAAAAAAAAAAAAGACCCATCTCTATGCTGCCTATACAAGATTCATTTTATCTATTTATTTTTAAAGCTTATTTATCTATTTTGAGGGGGAGCATACAGAGAGAGAAAAAGATAGAGAAAACCTCAGACAGTCTCCACACTGTGAGCAGCACGAGCCCGACATGGGGCTCAAACTCAGGAACCATGATATCATGACCTGAGCTGAAATCAAGAGTTGGATGATTGGGGCGCCTGGGTGGCTGAGTCTGTTAAGCATCCAACTTCGTCTCAGGACATGATCTCACAGTTTGTGGGTTTGAGCCCCACATCAGGCTCTGTGCTGACAGCTAGCTCAGAGCCTGGAGACTGCTTCAGATTCTGTATCTCCCTCTCTCTCTGACCCTCCCCTGATCTCTCTCTCTCTCTCTCTCTCTCCCTCTCTCTCTCAGAAATAAATAAAAACAGTAAAAAAAAGAGAGTTGGATGATTAACTGACTGAGCTACCCATGTGCCCCACAAGACTCACTTTAGATGTAATGACATACACATACCCAAAGTGAAGGGATGGAAAAAGATACTCCATGCAAATAAACAAAACAAATCAAAACAAAAGAACGCCAGAGTAGCTATGCTTCTATCAGACAAAATAGATTTAAAACAAAGACTGTAATAAAAGATAAAGAAGGGTGTTACATAATGATAAAGAGGTCATCCAACAAGATATAGCGTTTGTAAATATTTATACACCCAACACAGTAGCACCTAAATATGCACAGCAAATGTTAATAGACCTATAGGGAGAAATAGTTAGCAATAAAATAATAGTTGGGCATTTCAATACCCCACTTACATCAATGGAACCAGAAATCAATACAGAAACATCAGCATTAAACAATATATTACACCAGATGGCCTTAATAGATATTTACAGAGTATTCCATCCAAAAGCAACAGAATACACATACTTTTCAAGTAGACTTGAAACATTTCCCCAGATAGATCAAAACAAGTCTTAAGAACCCTAAGAAGCCTGAAATCATATCAAAATTCTTTTTTGATCACTATGGTACAAAATTACAAATTAACTACATGAAGAAAACTGAAATATTTACAAAAATGTAGAGATTAAACAACTTGCTATTGAACAACCAATGGGCCAAAGAAGCAAACAAAAGAGAAATTTAAAAAACACAATGAAACAAATAAAAATGGAAATATAACATACCAGAATTTATGGGAGGCCGCAAAAGCAGTTCAAAAAGCAAGTTCATAACAATACGTGTCTATATCAAGAAGTGTCATATGAACAACCTAATTTTATACCTCAAGGAACTAGAAAATGAAAAAGAAACAAACCCCGAAGTTAATAGAAAAACAGAAATAAAGTTGAGAGCAGAAGTAAATGAAAGGGACTAAAAAGACAATAGAAAAGATCAATGAAACTAAGAGTTGGCTCTTTGAAAAAAAAAAATATTTACACACCATTAGCTGAACTCACCAGGAAAAAAAAAAAAGAGTTAGAACTCCAATCTTAAAAAATTAAAGAGGCAGGGCACCTGGTTGGCTCAGTCGGTGAAGTGGTCAACTTCAGCTCAGGTCATGATCTTGCAGTTTGTGGGTTCGAGCCCCACGTTGGGCTCTGTGTTGACAGCTCAGAGCCTGGAGCCTGCTTCTGATTCTGTGTCTTCCTCTCCCTCTGCCCCTCCTCTGCTCAAGCTCTGTCTCTCTGTCTCTCAGAAATAAATAAACGTTAAAAAATTTTTTAAAAATTAAAGAGGAATTGGGGCTCCTGGGTGGCTTAGTCCGTTAAGCGTCCGACTTTCGCTTAGGTCATGATCTGGCGGTTCGTGGGTTCGAGCCCCGCGTCGGGCTCTGTGCTGACTGCAAGCTCAGAGCCTGGAGCCTGTTTCAGTCTGTGACTCCCTCTCTCTCTCTCTGACCCTCCCCTGCTCACGCTCTCTCTCTCTCTCTCTCTCCTAGAAATAAATAAAAAAACATTTAAAAAAAATTAAAGAGGAAATGATATGACTGATAACAAAGAAATACAAACATTATGAGACTTCTAAGGATATTTCTACATTAACAAATTGGAAAACCCAGAAAATTGCTAAAATTCTGGAAATATACAACACATCCAGACTGAGTCATCATAAAAATGACTATTTCAATAGACTAATTACCACTAAGTGAATTAAAACAGTACTCTAAAATCTTCCTACAAACAAAAGTCCAGGACCAAAGGATTTCACTGGTGAATTCTACCAAACATTAAAAGAAGAATTCATATCAATTCCTTCAAAAATAGAGAAAATAAAACTTTTCCAGATTCAGTTTACAAGGCCAGCTTTACTCTGATACTAAAACTAGGCAAAGAAGCTACCAGAAAATTATACACCTATATCCCTGATGAAAGTATATGTAAAAATCCTCCATAAGATATTAGCAAACTGAATTCAATAATACATCATCAAAAGAATCAAACATCATGCTTAAGTGGGGTTTATTCTCGGGGATGCAAAGATGTTTTAACATCCACAAATTAGGCAGTGTGATATTCCACATTAACAAATGAAAGACAAAAAACATTTGATTATCTCTACAGATACAGGATAAAGCTTTTGACAAAAATCAACATACATTTATGATAAAAACTCTCAACAAAGTGGGTATAGAGGGAATGTGCCTAAACATAATAAAGGCCCTATATGAGCAGCCCATAGCTAACATCATATTCAATAGTGAAAAGCTGAGAGCTTTTTTTTCTTCCTGTAAGATCAGGAACAAGACATCATTTTTATTCAATATACTATTGGAAATTCTACCCAGAGCAATTAGGCAAGAAAAAGAAATAAAAAGCATCCATATTGGAACGGAAGAAGTACAACTGTCACTATTTGCAAATGATATGAAATTATATAGAGAAAATTCTTAAGACTCCACCAAACATTGTGAGACTTAATAAATTCAGTGAAATTACAGGATACAAAATTAATACACAAAAATTTGCTGTATTTCTATACAATAATGAATTATCAGAAAGAGAAATTAAGAAAAGAATCCCATTTACAATTGCATCAAGTAGAATAATATATCTAGGAATACATTTAACCAAGTAGTTGAAAGACCTATATATTGAAAACTACAAGACACTGATGAAAGATACTGAAGAAGACACAAATAGATGGAAAGATAATCCATGCTTATAGATAAAAGAATTAATAGGCTTAAACATCCATACCTACTACCCAAAATAATCTATCAACTCCAAAAAGGGAAAAGTAAAGAAATGGGACTATATCAAGCTAAAAGCTTCTTCACAGCAAAAGGAATCATCAACAAAATGAAACATCAACCTACTGAATGGAGAAAATATTCACAAGTCATGTATCTCATCAGGCACTAATATACAAAATACATAAATAATGCATATAATTCAATAGCAAAAGACAAAGGATCCAATTAAAAAACAGGTAAAAGATCTGAATGAACGGTATTGTGAAGAAGACCATACAGCTGGGTAACAGGTAAATGAAGAGATGCTCTAACTCTACCAGGGGAAGGGCAAATCAAAACCACAATGAAATATGACCTTACAGATGTCAGAATGGCTAAACTAAAAAAAATAAAATAAAATAAAAATAAATGTTGGCGAGGATGTGAAGAAAAAAATCCTTGTACATTGTTAGTAGGAATGTAAATTGGTCAGTCACTATGGAGAACATATGGAGGTTCCTTAAAAAATTAAAAATAGAGCTACAATACGATTCAGCAATTTTACTTTTGGGTATTTATCTGAAGAAAACAAAAATACCAATTTGATGAGGTATATGCACCCCCATGTTACAATGGAAGCGTCCATCAATGGATTAAAAAATATGAAACACATGCACACTCACAGACCCCATAAGAGAATATTATTCTACCAAAAAAAATAATGAAATCTTGCCATGCAAGACAATATGAATGGAACTTGAGGGTATTCTGCCAAGTGAAATAAATTAGAAAGAAAAAGACAAATACCGTATGATCTTTCTTACAGGTGGAATCTTAAATAATGCAATAATAGAAAAAGAAACTCATAGATACAGAGAACATGTTGCCAGTGCAGGGAGTGGAGGGGTGGGTAAAACAGGTAAACTATTTTCTTTCTTTAAGGTTAAATAAATTACACACAAAAATATACTGTTTAGGTTACTGATACATATGGTAAAAATCATAAAAAATAAATAAATGCCAAACGAAAAGAGAGTAGTTATTTCTGGGCTGGGAAGATTTGAAATAGAGGAGGAACATAGAAACCCAAAAGGACACACAACAGCCTTTAAAGAGAATAATATTGTTCCCTTTACTCAACTGCTTAAAACACAGATATGATAAAAGAAAATATTGATAAGGTTGAAATCATACTTTAAAAACAGCATTTTCATGCAATAATCAATGTAAGCATAAGCCACTAGCAGAATGAAAAAATAATATTTGCAATACGAATCACAAGTAAAGGATTGATATCCTCAATATTTAAGGAAATATTAAAAGTAAAGGTGGAAAAGACTAAAAAATAGACAATTAGCCAAAAAACAAAGATAATTTTTTAAATAGATGTCTCTGTCTTTTTAAAAAAAAAATATTTATTATCTTTGAGAGAGGCAGACAGAGACAGAGCACAAGTGGGGGAGAGGCAGAGAGAGAGGAGACAGAATCCAAAGCAGGCTCCAGGCTCTGAGCTGTCAGTACGAATTCCAACATGGGCCTTGGACTCATGAGCCATGACATCATGGCCTGAGCCAAAACTGGACATTTAACCAACTGAGCCACCCAGGCACCATCAAAGATAATTTTTAAAAATATATTAAAATAGTCCTCAAGTATATGGACAGATATTCTGATATTCCAATCCAATTAGCAAAAATTAAAAAGCATAACAAAATATTTTATTAGAAAAGCTGTGGAGAAGCAGACTCTTGCCACTGGCAATGTCAATTCCTCTCAAAGAGAGGAATCTGGCATTACCTATCCAAACTATGTATCTTTAACCTAGCAATGCCAATAGTGGGGATTTAATTTACAGATATGCTTCTACATATATGTAAGTACGTAATAAAACAAACACATAAAGAAAGCTGTTTACTGAGCACTGTTTGTAATGTCAAAGCATTATAAACATTGTGAATGCCTGTACATAGACCCACTGATTGAATACATGCAGTTGTACAGTCTCTCAATGGATTACTGTGCAATTGTGTAAAAGAATCAGAAATACCTGTATTCCTTTATTTTATGATACTATAAGAAGCAATAAAACTAACTGGACAAAGAAAGATGTGTAACAAAGAAGGTGAGATAAGAAAATATGCCTATATCTGCTCCTATGTATGAAAAGGAAGGGTAAATTAAAAACTAAGGATATGGATTATCTACATGGGGTAGCTGGGAGTGGGTTGTACTGGCATGAAAGAGTGGAAGGGATGTGACAAATACTTCTCGGAGTATACTTTTTTGGGGGTATGGTTTTAACTTTTGGAAATATATTCAAAATATAATCAACAAAAACAAAAATATAATCGAAAAGGATGAGGGTAAAAATCCTCAAAATGAAATATAAACAAAACCAAATGAACCAAACTCAATTTCAACTGAGGAGCATAACCACAGTGAAAGGGAGGGATGACATAAGTATTTTTGCAATAGCATTTGCATTACATACCCTCAAACTAAAGACAAAAAGAATTGTAAACAAATGTTGAACTCTGATTGTAATTTTTTTTCCATACGGAGGAATGAGTAAACAGTTTTAAAGATACTTTCTATATAATCTAAGATATAGTAAAATAATAAATATTTTGTGAACAATGAAACACAGATTGCTCATTGTCCAAAAGGAAATTACAAATGTAGAGAGGGAAGAAGCTAGAATGAACCCTGTAGAATTAGATTGGTACTGAAATTACCTCAGTGAACTTATTACATGATACACACATACACACAAAGTATATATATACACATATGAAATACATGTGTGTATACACACTGAGCNATTTATATTTATCCATATCCATTTGTATTTATTTTTCTATCCATCCATATAGGTACCATTTACCTACCCACTATATACGTAGATTGATGTAGAAATAGACATGGATGTATGTGGGTACATAGAGGGATGTATAGGTGGATATGTGTTTGTGTGTGCATGTATGAGTATACACATACATAGTTTCTAGCTCTATTCGTTGAGAAACCTAGCAGTAACTGGTAGCAATGAGTATACATTGTACTCATATCACTGTTTCTAAGCATTGTTCTTAGAGAAAGAGGCCCTCCTTGGAACAATGGCTGATTCTAGTGCTGAGAAAGTGCAAAATGTGTCTGAAATATTTTGTGTTATCAGACACTAAGGAAGTGCTTGATAATGGTGAAGATACAACAGAAAAGCATATGCATGACACATGTTAAGTGTTCAGCATTTTAAAAATTATTTAGCTACAAAACCTTCCAATTTTGAAGTATTATAAATCCAAAATATTCTGATTGTAACTTCCTCTACCTCTTACCAATGGGGTCTTGCCCCAGATTTGAGACTGACAGAAGTTGAAACTGAACTGGTATGACTAACCTAGTGGAAATTGTTTCAATTACCAAAATGAAGATGAGAATTCTTATTTTAGCAATGAAAGCTAGGTGTACTCTACTAATTGTTACACAAAAATCACTGGGACCTCAGAAATTATGGATGCCCCAGAATTAGCTGAAGAGTTGTTGGTTTGTTGGTTAATTTCAATACACATATCCATCTTACCAATTCCTAGTACTGTCTACAGATTACAATAACCTCCCACTGCACCCCCCCATACAACCATTTTACAGGAGATTAGGTGTGAAGAATTTGTCTAAATTCATATCACTAGTTCATGTCAGAGCCATAACCATAAGGAAAATCTACAAAAACTGAGAAAGAATACCTCCCTCACTTGAGATCATTTGGTTACTACTTCTTCCAGTACTACTTTGGTTTTGTCATTTATGTCCCAGTAGAGAAAGCCACAAGGGTGAAGGATGAGATAGAGCTGGTAAAGGAATTTAGAAATTATTATGTCTTGAACACATAAATATATCTTCCACATGAACTCTTAATCTAACAGGTAGAATCATGAATTTTTAATCCAAGAAAACTTCAGTCAAATATTACTCTCCCAATGTATGTGACCTTGAAAGAATTACTTGACTTCTCTGAAGTTCATTTTCTCATTGTGACAGGATGTTTCATAATACCCTGCCCCTCACCACTCAAAGTTGTAAAGTGACTAGTATATACTAGGTGCTTAGAAAAAAAAAAAAGAAGAAGAAGAAGTTAATTTTCCCTCCTTAGCTTCTTTTTTTAACCCCTTCCAATAGCTTTGTAAAAACGTTAGCATTGGAGAGTGGGTTTCTGAAAGGGAGCTAAAACTAAAGCATCAAGAACTTAGCAAAAGGTTTAAAACACTGAACCTCTTTCCCTGCATTTCCCTACATTTCAAGAGTTTCTGTTTTGTCTTCATGTCTCTTCCCATTTCCCTAAACCAGGATCTTTTTTGCCATCTGGGAGCCAATACATTTATGAACATACCCAAAATATTGCCCTTAGAAATTTTGATATATAGTATGTTCCTTGAGTATGGACCAGAAATGGGGACTATAGCACTGTACAAGCACGACTATTTGTATTTCCTAAAAATTAAGAAATTTTAGTTTATCTGAGATCTCTTTTAGTCGTGTAGCTCATCACTATGCGGCTGGGAACACTAGTTAAAAAACAACACAAAACAAAACAAAAAGACCCACTTAGCCTCAGAGCCCCAAATTGTTTATTACAGAAATTTCAGGAAAAAACCACTACACAAAAACAATCTTACCTTAGTCCTCCTTATGATAATAAGATTATTTTCCTCAGCAAGGCTAATAAGTTAATGCCATCAATATTTTCCCAGTTCAACATTAGATTAAAGTATCTTTATCTTCCAATTAACCTGCAATTATGTGTCTTAATATCTGACATTCTCTTGGATTTTGGTTAATCCATACAATGCCAATATTTAAAGATAAGGTCCCCAGGTCAATCAGCTAGAAACCATTCCCAGAAGTTGATGCTAATCAAATTTGTTCGTGCAATTCAGTGACTGTAATGCCATGATAAGTTTTAGAACAGATGTTTGACACAAAAGAAAGCTCTTTATGGTAGAATTTAAATCCCTTTTGTTCAGTAATGACAAAGGTTATTAAAATACACTTTTTGGGGGGTGACCTAATTAAGGCACTCAATCAAAAACAATCAAAACAGCAGCCCCCTTGTAGCCTCTCCAAGTATGAGGTTTTTCAGCCTCTCACGGCAGCCACGGTGAAAGCTCAGCATGAGGAATGGATAAAATTATGATCTCGCCTGAGAAATTAGCCGTAAGCACTTGTTAATAAAGGCAAATAGAATTTTACAAACCAACATATAAACTTTGCAAGGCTATTTTATTGCTTTCTGCACAAGGTAAAGTAGATTGATATAATTACCTCCCTTATATTCTTATTTAATTCATTTTTTAAAATCTTGGTTGATGATGGGAGGTCTAAAAATGAGAACATATTGAATCTGGCTATTCTTTTAGCTTGAAGCAGCTTGATCCTTGATTAAACAGGTTTTTCTCCTGAAAGAAATACAAATGCCCTGTACCCTTCACTCTCATTATTTCCCACAATAATAAAATTGATTATTTTGGTTTTCTGAGAAAATTCCTGTATTGAGGTAAACGATGGAAGAGACACACACGCGTGCACATGCACACACACGCATGCATGCACCTTCCCTCAATGTCCAAAATTCATTCTGCTGAACT